>NC_045156.1:17819461-18119461 GCF_900700415.2 Clupea harengus
CAGAGCATGTGTGTGTGGGTGATAGATCCTGGATTTCTTAAAAACTTTAATACGTGTTAATACTTAAAGTCCAACCATACATTGATGATATTTTGTAGACTTATAGTTATAGTGCTAGGAAATGCTTCTGAATGTCTGTATGTAAACACACACACACACACACACACACACCCCATCCCCCTTAAGTCATTTTTGTTTCTTCTCCAGGGTGCTCCACACCTTGTCCTGTGTTAGATTACCTCTAGGAGACCCGATCTGACACACACACACACACACACACACACACACCCTTTTGCAGAGCAGTGGTGTGTGTGATGATAAACACTGAAATGAATAAACACACACACACTCCCTCTCTTTCTGCCCTACATGGCGAGAGGCCTCTCCTTAGCAGCGTGGAAACAAGCTGTGATGTCATATTGCTCTGGTGTGTGGATCGGCACGTGTGTGTAATTTGTTCTCCTGAGTGTCTCATTAGTTTGAGGTGTGTGTGTGTTTGTGTGTGTGTGTGAGGTGAGTGTGGGGTGAGGGAGCTGTGTTGTGTTTGTAGCTCTGAGACTGTCAGACACCACAGGGAAGCCAGGCCCTCATGCCACTGCCCTTTTATGGTGTGTGTGTGTGTGTGTGTGTGAGAAACTGAGAGAGAGAGAGAAACTCAGAGAATGTGCGGCATGCTTTCCCAGAATAGTGTGAATGTTCTGTATTGTGTTTGGAATCCCCAGTGGCAGATCCATGGATGGAGGCCGTGTGTGTGTGTGTGTGTGTGCGTGCGCGTGTGTGCCTGTGTATTTACAATAGCTGATGCCTCTTTCAGGAGTGATGCTGCCTGCTGTTATCTTCAGAGGCTTTTCTCCTCTGGTAAAGTGTGTGTGTGTGTGTGTGTGTATATGTATGAGAGTGTGGTGTGGCTGTTAAAATAAGCCGAGTAGCTGAATCAGGCGTTTGTAAGGAACCGTATCGTATAGGTGCATAAGAACATACTGTGACTCCTCAGTCTTGTTGGCTGTGACTGAGCAGGTGATGAGCAGGATGCCATGGTTACCGACTGACTGCTGTAGGCGCTCAGCTCTGATTGATTTGACTACAGACATGTCTCGGCTTGATGATGTCATCAAACCTGCGGTGCAGTTGTTCACTCCCAGAGTGATGTGCTTGGTCTGAGTTCTGCTCAAACTCAGAGCAGCTGTTCTCTCACACACACACACACACACACACACACACGCGCAGAGCGTTGGGGACCTCATAACCACTCCACCCCACCCATGAGCTCAGTCTTTGTGTTCTGAAGTAAAACTGAAGGGTGTGTGTGTGTGTGTGTGTGTGCGTTCGCGTTCCCATTGTTTTAAACACACACATGTAACTTCATCACAAAGGGCTGGTCTGGATGATTTCATTGTTTTCCTTAAATGTTTAAATATATTTTCCTCTGTTTCTGACTGTTTTGTTTAAAGGTGTGTGTGTGTGTGTGTGTGTGTTTCTCCTCTTTAGGCAGTTAAAGTTTTCAGTGTTTTGTTTAAAGTGTGTGTCCATCTTCCGACTAAGTTTGGAGTTTAAAGATGTGTGTGTGTGTTTCTCCTCTTTAGGCAGTTTTTAAGTTTTGAGTGTTTTGTTTAAAGTGTGTGTCATCTTCCGACTAAGTTTGGAGTTTAAAGATGTGTGTGTGTGTGTGTGTGTGTGTGTGTGTGTGTGTGTGTGTGTGTGTGTGTGTGTGTGTGTGTTTCTCCGCTTCAGACTGCTGCGCTGCCCGGTGATCAGACCCCGCCATGCGTGAATACAAGCTAGTGGTGCTCGGCTCAGGAGGCGTAGGGAAGTCCGCCCTGGTGAGTCCTCGTGTGTGTGTGTGTGTGTGTGTGTGTGTGTGTCCGTCCGTGTGTTGGTGTGTGTGTGTTGGTGGTTAAGCAGTGTACCCTCATACACACTTCCACTCTGTGTCTGTGTCTCTCTAGTCTCTGTGTCTGTGTGTGTGTCTGTGTGTTGGTGTGTGTGTGTTGGTGGTTAAGCAGTGTACCCTCATACACACTTCCACTCTGTGTCTGTGTCTCTCTGTCGTGTGTGTGTGTGTGTGTCTGTGTCTCTCTAGTCTCTGTGTGTGTGTGTGTGTGTGTGTGTGCGTGTCCCTCTGCTCTCCTCTGATCCCTGTGTGTTAATACGGCCTCAGGTTAATCTGTCACTTCCTGCAGAGCCTCACTGCAGCACTTAGAACCCTGATCTAATGATCTATGAGTAGCCGGGCATCGCCACGGTTACGTCCCTCCCTCTGCCACATGCTGGTCACCTTCAGTTCTTATATGGGTGTGTGTGTGTGTGTGTGTGTGTGTGTGTGTGTGTGTGCGTGGGTCTGGTTGTGTGTGTGTGTGTGTGTGTGTGTGCGGTCGGGTGGGTCTGGGTGTGTGTGTGTGTGTGTGTGTGTGTGTGTGTGGTAGGGCTGTCAACGAATATTCTAAATTCGAATATATATTGGAATAGTTGTTAAAAACTGAATTTCGAATGTGAAAATTAATATTCGAATGTAAAAAAAAAAAAAAAACTAGGGCTGTCAATCGATTAAAAAAAATTAACTAATTAATCGCACATTTTGAAATGAATTAATCGCGATTAAAAGTTTTTTTTTTCTTCTTAAGACTAAATCTTATAAATAAACAAGTAATCACTTCCGACAGCGTGTATTTTAGACACTGTTGTTTAATTGTATTTTTTTTTTAACACAATGGTGCCCCTCGACGGTAAATCGTAAGAATTTCCCCTGAAGCAATTTGAATCACTTCAATCAGCCCACTGTCCTCAACTATGTTGATGGGCCGACAGTCACCCCAAATGGTAACCTTTTCATGGACTGGTCGTGGAGTATAGGTTGGCGATCATCTAACCTGGGACTGCTTTCTGTCGGGTGCTTTGCATTAAGGTGATAACTAAATTCAGCTTGACAAATGCTACATACAACTTTAATTTTGTCGATTGTTCCGTCATTTTGGCTCTTAAACAGAGACTTTCCGCCCAACAATCCCTCAGCTCTCTCCATCTTCAACTACCGTGGTTCTCAAACTTTTTCTGTCATTCCCCACTTTGAACAAGGGGGGCTATTCAAGCCCCACCTGTCCCTCATCCAGGGCTCGAAATTAACTTTTTGGCTTACCAGCCAAAATGGCTGGTAGATGAAATAAATTACCAGCCAATCATATTTTTTACCGGCCAAAATATTAAACCTGGCATTTCAGACCTACTCTGACATTGTTTGACTTAAAACAACCTTTACCTATGATTTTAATATCATTGTTAATCACTCTCAGAATGGATTAAACAAAATCAACTAATTTTACTTTTTTAAATAATTTATAAATTCAATTCAATTTTATTTATATAGCCCCAGAACAGTACAATTGTCTCAAGGCGCTTTACAGAGCCCAGAGCCTGAAACGAAAAATAAAACAAAAAACTTGTGTTGACAATAATACAACTCAATTCCATGTACTTGATGGCTGGTTTCCCTGTAATGTAACTAAACAGCCTGGTATTGACGTTGTTCTGCCATATCATTTGATTTTGCATTGTTGGCTGACATTTGTAGCTCGCTAGTCAATGGCAACTCCCCATGCTAGCTAGCGATAGCTAGCAGGTAAAAATTAGTTAGCTTAATTTATCGGGAGACGGGAGGACAGGGGATATCATTGCACAACATCAGTGGAGACAAGCTCGAAATCATATTATCGATAGTTGATTTTCTTGTCAGCCTGACAAGGAAGTATAAAACTTATCTTAATGATGGATCCAGTAGGGTGACAGGCTAGGATAGCTAGCTGCTTAGCTGCTGCTAACATCATTCAGAGACAACGAACTTCTGGATTCTAGCTGACAGCTGACCGGTTAAAGCCCACTGACGTTTACCTTTCCGTGTGGTAAAGTAAGTTAGTCTGTTGCAACTTTTGATTCGCGCTCAAAATATTAGAACTTTGTATTAGCGTGCAAATTGTTATAGTTGTATAGAAATTCTTAGAATTCTCTCCCACTGTTCATGTTGGCGTTGCAAGCTATTTTTAACCATGACGGAAGCGGTAGTCGGGCGCTGTACTCCGCAATGTCACTCGCCAAGTGGCGGGGTATCGGACACAATTTAGTCGCCAGCCCAAAAATCTACACGCCATTGGCGCTTGGCGGGTGCCAATTTCGAGCCCTGCCCTCATCGCTCCCATAAAATGGTAGGCCAAGCCCCCTACTTACGGGCTACATTGCCCGAGGGGACACAGGTTCAAGTCTGGCCTGATGTAATTTCCCAATGCTCTCCCCACCTCTTCTCCGCCTCGCTTCCTGTCATAACTTCATGTCCTATCCAAATAAAGGCATTCAAAAAAAAAAAAGATTTTTAAAAAAAAAATTTTTTTTTTTAAAGTTGCGTTAATTGCGTTAAAATATTTTATCGCGTTAATCGCGGCCGCATTAATCGCATAGATTAACGCGTTAACGCTGACAGCCCTAAAAAAAACACAATAGCGGCAGCAGTGGCGCGACTGTCTACTTTGCGGGTGGGCGCGCGCCTGAGGTAAGGGACAGGTCACAGGAGTTGCACTGTCTGGCACAGCAACAGTTGACTTGCGTGGAAGATGGCAGAAGGTGCAGAACCCAGCTTGACCGCAGCAGAGAAAGTGATTGTAACCCCCAAAAATCTAAAGAGTTATGTCTGGAAATGTTTCGGATTTTGGTCAGTTGATTGTAAACTTGTTGAGCCTACAGCTAAACTAGTGTGTAAGCTAAGTCAAGCTAGAGTTAGCTAACCATTCAACAACTAGCAACTTGAGGCTACATCTCCAAAATGTGCACCCAATTGAATATGGCCTAATATGTGGAACTTCAGCGAAACAGCCACGACTGGATACATATTTTGCGCAGTCCGCCACAAGTTCGTTGTCTGCGGCACGACAGGAGGCCTGCACGCAAAAAGTGATTTCGATCAGTGTGGTGGATGGGATAGGCTTCAGGGAGTTCTGTGAAGCACTGGAACCGAGGTACCGTGTGTCATTTTATTTTACGTTAACAGAAACATTACTAGTGTGAGCTAGTCGCTACTGTACTGACTGTATATTGCATGAATAAAATAGATTAGATAGGCTACAACAGCTTCATGCACTGGTTTGATTATTTGCCGTTTCATGCCAAGGAAAAGTTTCATGTTTACCACAGCCCAGCTCGCTCGGAGCGTTCAATGTCGGTTCTATACTGTAAAACTTCAATTAATGTTAATAATATTAGTTACAATCACTGAATGAAGCCGGCCATATTTGGGACAAGAATCGCGACCTTAAATTGCTTGCACGAAACTCTTGATCAGCACTCAGCATTTGTTTATTGTTGTCGTTCATTTAAACCGATGCAGAGGGCGCGACGATGAGGGAGAGAGAGAGAGAGAAAGAAAGAAAGAGTGCGTGTGGGCGAGCGAGCGAGAGGCCAAGGTCTGCAGTCTTGGCCATTAGTTCATTTACTTATTTTTGTGTAGGTAATATGTTGTTAAATATGTTAAAACTTAAAAAAATTACCTATACAAGTAGTTATGTCTCGTTGTATTAATTTATCCTGTTATTCAAGTGCCTTAATGCGCAACCAGATATTCGAATATGTTCGAATGTATGTGTTTTTTTAAAGGGAATATTCGAACGTCATTTTTGAGCAATTTTGACAGCCCTAGAGTGTGGGCGGGCGGGTCTGGGTGTGTGTGTGTGTGTGTGTGCAGTCAGGCAGCTGTTTAATTGACTTAGTGTCATCATCAGTGAGAACACACCACAGGCCTTATTGTGAATGTGTGTGTGATACCCAAAATATTATTCTGTTTTTGTGTGTGTGTGTGTGTGTGTGTGTGTGTGTGTGTGTGCGTGCGGTGTGTGCGTGTCCTCCTTGTGTCTGTGTGTGTGTGTGTGTGTGTGTCCTCTTTGTGTCTATATGTGTGTGTGTGTGTGCGTGTCCTCCTTGTGTCTATATGCGTGTGTGTGTGTGTGTGTGTCCTCTTTGTGTCTATGTGTGTGTGTGTGTGCGTGTCCTCCTTGTGTCTATATGCGCGTGTGTGTGCGTGTCCTCCGTGTGTCTGTGTGTGTGTGTGTGTGTGTGTGTGTGCGGTGCGTGCGTGCGTGTCCTCCTTGTGTCTGTGCGTGTGTGTGTGTGTGTGTGTGTGTGCGTGCGTGCGTGTCCTCCTTGTGTCTATATGTGTGTGTGTGTGTGTGTGCGGTGCATGCGTGTGTGTGTGTCCTCTTTGTGTCTATGTGTGTGTGTGTGTGTGTGTGTGTGTGTGTGTGCGTGTCCTCCTTGTGTCTATATGCGTGTGTGTGTGTGTGTGCGTGCGTGTGTGCGTGTCCTCCGTGTGTCTGTGTGTGTGTGCGTGCGTGTCCTCTTTGTGTCTATATGTGTGTGTGTGTGTGTGTGTGCGTGTCCTCCTTGTGTCTATATGCATGTGTGTGTGTGTGTGTGTGTGTGTGTGTGTGTGTGTGTGTGTGTGTGTGTAAAACCGCAGATGGGCTCAGAGTCCTAAAAGACCAGAGCAGTGTACTGGAGAGGTGGGCTGAACATTTTAATACCCTGCTTAATCAGGACTCTGAAGCAGACCACACCATCCTGGATCAACTGCCTGAACTTCCACCGATTGACATCCTTAACCAACCCCGACCTTCCTGGAGGTTCTGTCAGCCGTCCGCTCTCTGAAGAACAACAAGTCCCCTGGCATGGACAATATCCCTGCGGAACTGCTTAAACAGGGTGGTTACCTCTGTACAAGAGCGCTACATCAACACATCACTAAAGTATGGGCTGATGAAAACATCCCACAGCAATGGAGGGATGCCAAAATTGTCACCATATATAAGAACAAAGGTGACAAGACCATCTGTGGCAACCACAGGGGTATATCCCTCCTTGCTGTTGCTGGTAAGGTCCTGGCCAAGGTGTTGCTGCAGAGGCTACTCAACAACATCACAGAGTCATTGCTCCCAGAATCACAGTGTGGCTTTAGAAAGAACAGGAGTACAGTCGACATGGTCTTCACAGCCCGGCAACTTCAGGAAAAGTGCAGGGAGCAACATCAAGACCTGTTTATGGCTTTTGTCGACCTCTCCAAAGCCTTCGACACTGTGCAGAGAGACCTACTGTGGGACATCCTGCTCCGGTTTGGATGCCCTAGCAAGTTTGTCAACATCCTCCGACAGTTCCATGATGGTATGAATGCTAGGGTGACAATAGGAGGACAAGAGTCTGCCTCCTTCCCTGTGTGCACAGGGGTCAGGCAGGGGTGTGTACTAGCACCAGTGCTCTTTAACATCTTCCTCCTATGCGTCACCCAGCTTCTCCATAAGGAAATTGAGGACAACAGCGGGGTGACAGTGGTCTATAGGCTAGATGGCAACCTCTTTAACATCAGGAGGCTGCAAGCAACCACCAAGCTGCACAGAGTGAGGGTCCTTGAGCTGCAGTATGCAGATGACTGCGCTCTTGTGGCTCACACTCCACAAGACCTCCAGGCTGTCCTGGATGCAGCTGTGAAGGCTTACAGCAGGATGGGGCTGACCATCAACATCACCAAAACAGAGGTAGTCTGTCAGTGGAGCACCAACATCCCACCCACGCCACCCATCTTCAACATCACTGGTAAGAATCTGTCTGTAGTACCATCATTCAAATACCTGGGGAGTATCCTCTCTGAGGACAATAACATCAACAATGAGGTCCAGAACAGAATCAATCAAGCATCAGCTGCCTTTGGGAGACTCAGGCGCCGGGTCTTCCAAAACAAGAACTTATATCACTACACAAAAATCTCTGTATCAAGCAGTTTGCATCACCACCCTCCTCTACAGTTGTGAAGCATGGGTCACTTACAGCCGCCATGTGAAGTCCCTGGAGCATTTTCACATCCGCTGTCTCCAGCGAATGCTAGGAATCACTTGGCGTGACCGAGTGCCACACACCGAGATCCTCAGGAGAGCAGGCTGTAGGAGCATTGAGGCCACCATCACCCACTACCAGCTACGATGGCTGGGGCACGTTATAAGGATGCCCCTCAATCGGCTGCCTCACAAAGTGCTGTATGGCCAGCTCGCCCAAGGCCAACGCTCTGCTGGAGGGCAGAAGAAGCGCTATAAAGACCAGATCAAAACAGCGCTAAAGAAGTGCAAAATCAGGCCTGGGGACCTGGAGGGCTTGGCTGCTGACCGTAACACCTGGCGTCAGATGTGCCAAGACGGGACCAAAGCACTGGAGGAGGACAGGACAGCCAGGAGACAGGAAAGGCAAGAAAGAAGGCATACAAGAAAAACAACCAAGGTTGCCAGTACCACCACTACTACATTCGCATGTCCCACCTGCGACAAGACCTGTGGATCCAGGATAGGACTATACAGCCACCAGAAAACTCACCGTTGAGAGTCAGAAGTGGACGTCATCATCGGCCTCGATGGACAACTACAAACAAACAACAAGTGTGTGTGTGTGTGCGTGCGTGCGTGTCCTCCGTGTGTCTGTGTGTGTGTGTGTGTGTGTGTGTGCGGTGCGTGCGTGTCCTCCTTGTGTCTGTGCGTGTGTGTGTGTGTGTGTGCGTGCGTGTCCTCCTTGTGTCTATATGCGCGTGTGTGTGTGTGTGTGCGTGCGTGTCCTCCTTGTGTCTATATGCGTGAGTGTGTGCGGTGCGTGCGTGTCCTCCTTGTGTCTATATGTGTGTGTGTGTGTGTGTGTGTGCGTGCGTGTCCTCCTTGTGTCTATGTGTGTGTCCTCCTTGTGTCTATGTGTGTGTGTGCGGTGCGTGTGTCCTCCTTGTGTCTATATGCGTGTGTGTGTGTGTGCGGTGTGTGCGTGTCCTCCTTGTCTCATCCTGACCCTGTGTTCTCTCCGTACAGACAGTTCAGTTTGTCCAGGGGATATTTGTAGAGAAATATGACCCCACAATAGAAGACTCGTACAGAAAGGTGAGTCACACTCCGCACTCCGCACCTGGCCCTTCTCAACATGGCCAGTAGAGTTAGAATACCACCCTGTGTTCAGAAGCTCCGTTTCCATATATAATCACCTGATGAAATCTCTCTCTCTCTATCCCTGTCTCTCTTTCTCACTCTCTCTCTCTATCCCTGTCTCTCTCTCTCTCTCTCCCTGTCTCTCTCTCTCTCCCCCTGTCTTTCTCTCTCTCTCTCTCGCTCTCTCCCTCTCTCTCTCTCTCTCTCTGCAGCAAGTGGAAGTTGATGGGCAGCAATGCATGCTGGAGATCCTGGACACAGCAGGCACAGTAAGTCACTCGCTCCATCTGTCTGTCAGGGCTGTGCTTCAGGAGCTGTGTGTGTGTGTGTGTGTGTGTGTGTGTGTGTGTGTGTGTGTGTGTGTGTGTGTGTGTGTGTGTGTTTGCACCCACATGCTCCTTGAGCACTTTGCAACCATGTAAGATGGCTAACGCTGTGTGTGTGTGTTTTTTGTGCTCTAGGAATAGTTTATGGCCATGTGGGACCTCCTAACTGTGTGTGTGTGTGCGTGTGTGTGTGTGTATGTGCGTGTGTGTGTACGTGCGCAATGGTCCCCTCCAGGACCAGTTTGCAGTCACATAGGTCCTCTGATGTGGTCTGTGTGTGTGTGTGTGTGTGTGCGCGCGCACTCTAGGATCAGCTAATGGCCATGCAGGACGTCTAACTTTGTGTGTGTGTGTGTGTGTTTAGGAGCAGTTCACAGCCATGCGGGACCTCTACATGAAGAACGGTCAGGGCTTCGCTCTGGTCTACTCCATCACAGCACAGTCCACCTTCAACGACCTCCAGGACCTCCGTGAGCAGATCCTACGGGTCAAGGACACGGAGGACGTGAGTGTGTGTGTGTGTGTGTGTGTGTGTGTGTGTGTGTGTGCTCACCTTCTGAACACTCATACACAGTCATGCACCCTGTGACCCTGAATAACACCTCAGCTAGCACAGTCTGATTGATCCGCTCTCAGGTTATCTCCCGCCTCCTCTCACCTCTCATTGGACATGAGCAGGCTCCTGCCCCCTGGCTGAATTCCACCAGGGCTCACGTGATGAATGATCCTTTGGGGAGCAGGAATGGAGAGAGGGAGAGAGAGGGATGAGAGAAAGGGAGGGAGGGATGAGAGAGAGGGAGGGATGAGAGAGAGGGAGGGATGTTAGAGAGGGAGGGATGAGAGAGAGAGGGAGGAATGAGTGGGAGAGGGGGATGAGTGAAAAGGAAGGATGAAGGAGGGCAGAATTTTGTGATATATCCCCCTCGGCATCAGACACTGTAGAGCAGAAAGTGAGGTGAGTGAGTGCAAGGTGATTATTTTTCGTACCTGTCTGCCTCCACGCTTGCGCGCGCACACACACACACACACACACACACACAGACCCAGACACACGCGTACACACAGACAGACCCGCACGCGCACACACATGCACACTCACACAGACCCAGACACATACATGCACACACAGACCCATCCACACACACACAGACCCACACATACACACACACACACACACACCACACAATCACATCACATCATTGCATTGGGGAAATCAACACACACTCACACGACACATCTCTCACACACACACACACACACACACACATCACAACATAATGAGAAATAAGTGAACTAAACTCCTTCTCTCTCTCTCTCTCTCTCTCTCTCTCTCTCTCTCTCTGCCTCCTTTTCTCCAGGTGCCCATGATCCTGGTGGGGAATAAGTGTGACCTGGAGGACGAGCGTGTGGTGGGGAAGGAGCAGGGGCAGAATCTGGCCAGACAGTGGAACCACTGTGCCTTCCTAGAGTCCTCGGCCAAGTCCAAGATCAATGTTCTGGATGTAAGCTCACACACACACACACACAGAACATGAACTACTGTCCTCAGCCAAGTCCAAGATCAATGTTCTGGATGTAAACACACACACACACACACACACAGAACATGAACTAGAGTCCTCAGCCAAGTCTAAGATCAACGTTATGGATGTAAGCTCCCGCTGGTCACTCTGAACACACATGACACACACAGACCTGCGCTGGTCACTCTGAACACACGACACACACATGACACACACAGACCTGCGCTGGTCACTCTGAACACACGACACACACATGACACACACAGACATGCGCTGGTCACTCTGAACACACATGAGTATGAAGTGTAAATTTGGAGTCACAATACTGATCGCCTTTTTCATCCTTTTGTGACGCCTACCATTGCGTGAAGGGGAGTGATAACACACATTTCCACTCTTCTTCTTCTCTCTCCCTCCCTCTCTCTTTCTTTCCCTCCCTCTCTTTCTCTCTCTCTCTCCCTCCCTCTCTCTCCCTCTCTCTCCCCCTCCTTCTCTCTTTCTCTCTCTCTCTCCCTCCCTCTCTCCCTCCCTCTCTCTCTCCTTCTCTCTCTCTCCCTCCCTCTCTCTCTCTGCCTCTCTCTCCCTCTCTCTCTCTCTCTACCTCCCTCTCTCTCTCTCTCTCTCCCTCCCCCTCTCTCCTTCTCTCTCTCTCTCTCCCCCTCTCTCTCCATGCAGATCTTCTATGACCTGGTGAGGCAGATAAACAGGAAAACTCCGGTGGAGAAGAAGAAGGCCAAAAAGAAGTCCAACTGCACCTTACTGTAGCCACGCCCCCCTGGAGCCACCTCATAGGCACTCTGAGCCTGGTTAGTCACACACACACACACACACACACACACACACACACACACACACCAGTGTTTCCCCTACCGTTATACTAGGGGGGCGCCCCGCCCCCCCAACGGCACCCCGCGCCCCCCCTGAAAGGTCAAGTTAATTTTGTTCAATTTTATTTTCTATAAAGCGCCAGATCACAACAGAAGTAATTTAAGGTTACCTTTCCTATAGAACAGGTCTATAGCTTGTTCTTTTATTAAACAAAATAAATAGCCTTATGTTATTTATCTTATTTACACGACGGCATGTCATTTCTGTCTCTACATGGTCGCGCGTTTACAATTCTCTGTATCGCGCATGGCGGAGTTCCGCCGCGATGCGCACAAACACACACACACAGACACGTGCGCGCACACACAGGTGAGCACGCTCCCACCAGCAGACAGAATTGGGCTTAAGAATCAGTGCACAGCTACGGACACTTTTAAGCCTTAAAAAACTAATATCCAGGCGTTTATGAATCCGGCAGAGATCTTTTCCTAGGTAGGGTCGACAATGAGGCCCAATGAGAATGGCTACAACAGACGTGGAAACCGAACGTACGTACAGAATGTCCGCACCGAAAATTCAGAAATACAGTAGATCTGGCTTCCATTTTTTATCATTTTCCGCGAGTTGTGCGCGGCCCTTTTTACACAGAGTCTGGTAATGAATCTATGAAATGTAACGAAAATTATGTATTTTGCTGTGAATAATGAAGGAAGCAATAAATCCGATTATTTGCCAAACCCTCAAGAGCTGTTGCCATGGAGATTTAACGTTACTTTCTGTTTGAAGACAAGGTAGCAGCTAGTGTTGAAGAATGGATGACTTGAAATTGGACGACTTTAAATTAATATATGAAATTGAACATCAACACCTATACGGATAAAATAAATAAACAAGGATAGCAAAACAGATTGATAAGCAATGAGAACGGCAGAAACACAGGCAGGACGTCAGATGACGAGACGGATCATAGTGACACAGGCTGTTTGTTTTTTTCGTCATATGAAGGCTGAGACATTCATAACATTTTATTCAGTCTTACTGGTCCTTTTGTAATGCCAACATGTGCACTTCGTTGTAGATAAGTAAAGCCTATTTTGCTAAATTTTTGTAGTCCTGGTAATCTTTTGTTTGGCATATTGGTGAGGTTATTAAGAGGACCATTTCTCAATCGTTTTGTTCTTGATGAATTAATGTTTGTTTATTAATCAATTATTTTTCAACACATAACTCAATTATAATTACAAAGAGGACAATTCACAACTTTTTATCGCAACTTTCACTTGTTTCGTCAATTTAATTGCAACAAAAACCTAAAAATAAAAACTTTCATTGCAAATTTTTGTAGTCCTGGTAATCTTTTGTTTGGCATATTGGTGAGGTTATTAAGAGGACCATTTCTCAATCGTTTTGTTCTTGATGAATTAATGTTTGTTTATTAATCAATTATTTTTCAACACATAACTCAATTATAATTACAAAGAGGACAATTCACAACTTTTTATCGCAACTTTCACTTGTTTCGTCAATTTAATTGCAACAAAAACCTAAAAATAAAAACTTTCATTTGCAATGAAAGTTTTTATTTTTAGGTTTTTGTTGCAATTAAATTGACGAAACAAGTGAAAGTTGCGATAAAAAGTTGTGAATTGTCCTCTTTGTAATTTTTGGAAAAGCTCCTGCGAAATCAGGAATTTTAGGCCGCAAATATTTAAAAAAATGTTCTTCCAGAAGCCCAGAAAGATACACCACTGCAGCGACAAAAGCTGCACACTTTGTGGATAATTGTCATAAAAAGACATGTTCCGATGTTTAGTTGTTATATTGACTGCTGGCTGTCATTAATAGAAACACATGAACACCATGATTCCTTTAAGCGTTTGTGTCGATGGCCACGCCACGTGTGTGTGTGTGTGTGTGTGTGTGTGTGTGTGTGTGTGTGTGTGTGTGTGTGTGTGTGTGTGTGTGTGTGTGTGTGTGTGTGTGTGTGTGTGTGTTTGCGTTTGCGCTTGTCCCTAAAGTTTGTTCTTCTCTGGCAGAGTGCTGTATTGAAGAACTATTGCCCCATTGGACCGTGCCAGCCTTCCCCAGCCCTGCTACCCTTGCGGTGGACCAGAAGAAACCGACTCCATTACCAAGACTGGCCTCAGAGAGAGCGAGAGAGAGAGAGAGCGCAACGCATCAGAATCCCAGCAGGATTCCTCTTGGTTTTAATATCAGCAAACATACAGCAAAAAAAAAAAAAAAAACAACTTAATTTCCCATCACCACTATGAATTCGAGGCTATGACACGCTCCCCACACCAGAGGGCAGTGTTTGGCAACGGAAGCTTGAAGACGTATAGGAGAGAGACTTGACAGTATTTTCGTTCTTGCGATATAGTTTATTTGAAAACATGGAAGGTGAGGAGTGTAGTTGTGTTGATTGTTGATACTTATGAATAAACAGCATGACCACATCTGTAATTATGTGTAGGTGTTGCAAGTGGAACCAAGTTGAAGTTTCGCCTCCTTGAAGCCATGCTTCTGTTTTTGTACATCAGCGTGTGTGTGTGTGTGTGTGCGCACTAGGCCCCAATACAGATCAGCGTGTGTGTGTGTGTGTGTGTGCAATAGGCCCCACTACCGACCCTGTAAATAGATGTTCTTTTGTCTCCCGAACGTGTATGGACATTCTCTTCAGCAGATATTCCAACGTGACATTATTTTATACCTAGTCACTTGGCTTTTCATAGTTCCCATAACATACTGTTGTAATGCCATTTTTGCAGAATAATGTGTAAGAAAAATAGGTCTTTTATAGAGGTGACAAGGGGAGGGGGAGGGGGGGGAGTACAAGGATCTATTTCTATGTCTTGAAGCTAAAATATATTCTATTAAACCAACTCTAATATTGCTTCTTGTGTTCCGTCAAGAACTGTTCCAGCTTTTATGGATGATTAAATTTTAGTACGTTTTAAATCTCATGGCCGTCTGTAGTTTGTGTTGATCTTGGTTGTGTGTGTGTGTGTGTGTGTGTGTTGATCTTGGTCAGGGGTGGGCAATTAATTAACACACACACACACACTGAAGTATCCCCAGGTGAGATCTACACACACACACACCCACACACACACCCACAGTAGAACAACCACTGACACGCACACTGCAGGAAGGTGAACAGAAGGAAAACTATCAGACATATATAAAAAGGGTATATATATATATATATATATATATATATATAACTATGTGGCTACTACAACAAGGGTAGCCAAAGCATCCCAGGTTCCATGTGTTAAAACTAGATCTGGGGAAAGTACGGGAACTACACAGTAACCAAACCGAATCAGAATCAGGTTTTATTGGCCAAGTAAGTTTGCACAAACAAGGAATTTGACTTGGTAAAGTGGCTCTCAATGTGCTTACACAAAATATACATATATATAATATACAACACAATACAATACAAAACAAACAGTGCAACGGTCTAAGAAGTTTAACAAAAATGTATACAAGGCGGAATGGCTATATACAGTAGCTGTGAAATGTTACACAACAATAGTGCAAAAAAGAAGTGGAGAGTGCAAGAAGTGCAGGGATAAATATATATGCTATATATGCTACAGTGGGTTAGCTGTTCAGTAGTGAGACGGCGAGGGGGAAGAAACTGTTTTTGTGTCTGGAGGTTTTGGCGAACAGTGATCTGTAGCGTCTACCAGAGGGAAGGAGTTTGAATAGTTTGTGTGAGGGGTCTGCAGTGTTTCCTGCCTGTTTCCTGACTCTGGAGGTGTACAGGTCTTGGATGGTGGGAAGGTTGGCACTGATGATCTTTTCTGCAGACCTGACTGTCCGTTGGAGTCTGTTCTTATCCAGTTTGGTGGCCGATCCAAACCAGACAGTGATTGAAGTGCACAGAACAGACTCTATGACTGCGGTGTAGAACATGATCAGCAGCTCCTGAGGCAGGTTGTACTTCCAAAGCTGGCGCAGGAAGAATATCCTCTGCTGGGCCTTCTTGATGATTGTGTTGATGTTGGGTTCCCACTTCAGGTTCCGGGAGATTGTGGATCACAGAAACCTGAAGGATTCCACAGCCAACACAGTATTGTATATGGTGAGGGGGGGCAGTGCTGGGGGGCTCCTCCTGAAGTCCACTGTCATCTCCACGGTTTTAAGCGTGTTCAGCTCTTGGTTGTTGCGACCGCACCACAGGACCAGCTGTTCAACTTCCCGCCTATATGCAGACTCATCATCATCACGGATGAGGCCGATGACTGATGTGTCGTCTGCAAATTTTAGGACCATGAACTCTCATGTAAATTATAAGTATAACTATGAGTATTATGGTCCAAAATGGCGGTGCGGACGGACGCAGCCGCTCCTTGCTCTCCAGTTTGACAGGGCCCTGTATAGTACTGCTAGAGCAGTATGTAAATTGCTCTTCATAGACTACAGCTCAGCATTCAATACCATCATCCCAGACATACTAGTCAGCAAACTAACTGCACTACGCCTCTCCCCCTCCATCTGCACCTGGATAAAATACTTCTTTACAAACCGCCCACAAACTGTGAAGCTCAGCCCCCACCTCTCCTCCACCATCACGCTAAGCACCTGCTCTCCACAGGGCTGTGTGCTGAGCCCACTACTATACTCCTTGTACACACATGACTGTACTCCGACCCATCCTACCAGCACCATCATCCAATTTGCTGATGACACCATTGTGATTGGACTCATCTCAGGAGTCGACGAATCAGCGTACAGAGATGAGGTACAGAAACTGACAGTGTGGTGCTCAGACAACAATCTGTCACTGAACACCATAAAAACAAAATAAATAATTGTGGACTACAGGAGGCAAAGTGCAGATCTGGCCCCACTCCACATCAACATGGACTGTGTGGAGAAGGTCCACTCCACATCAACGGGGACTGTGTGGAGAAGGTCCACACCTTCAAGCTCCTAGGAGCCCACTTAACAGATGACCTGTCATGGTCTGCCAACACCTCAGCAATAGTCAAGAAGGCACAGCAGCGACTACACTTCCTGAGAGTACTCAGGAAAAACAACCTGAAGTGTAAACTGATAGTGGCCTTCTACCGCACCACTATCGAAAGTGTACTGACCTACTGCATCTTGGCGTGGTACTCCGGTTGCCAGTGGCGGCTCCTGAAAAAATTCTCAGGGGGGGCAATTTTTTTGATAATGATTAAGGCGACCCATTAAGTTAGCTGATTAACTCATACAGCAATACCTTTTTGTCCACTATTGGCAGCACCCAACAGTAATATGCCCCCTCTTGCTACATAGCTAGATAGAGTAGCAAGTTACAGGTGGAAAGCCATGGAAGAAAGTTGCATCCAGGAGCCTTCATAAGCAAACATGATGTGGCTCCACATTAAATTATCCCATTTTTTCATTATCCACGTGTCTCAAATGTTGTATGATGTAACATAGCTTAACAGGACACATGATATGTCCAGTAACAACATAAAGGGGTAACATATAAGTCAAAACCAACAATATGTATTGACTGATCTTGAAAGTATTGGCTTACAAAAGCAAAATAAGTCATCACATAAAAAAATATTCAGTGTTAGTGCATGAAGCGAACTGTGAAACACACGGTGAAACCTATGAAAAGTGACAGTGGTATATAGAAATACAGACCGCGTTAGCCACTTCACGACCGCGTTTTTTCTTTCATTCCAATTCTTGGATGTAGGATTTCCCTCCCTTTGTAGAAACCTGTTGAACGGATACATTTGGTCTAGGAAGCCCTAATTGTTTTCTTGTCAATTTATCTTCATTAGTACGCCGACTAAAAAGGAGTTTCTGTCAAAGAGCGAATCGAGTTGAACTGAACAGGAGCCATCTTGACAGAATATGCCTCTGTCGAAAGTTGTATGACGTTAGTATAGGCTTTTACGTCCATTACTTATGACACGACATGGAGGGGCGAGCCCTCCCGGAAGCCATAGAGAATACATTGAGAGCTCTGTTTTGTGAAAAAAAAGGATTTAACATGGGAGTCAATGGGAGAGGTCTGGGGCGATTTTCATTTCGCCCCAAATCGCCCCAGAAGGGGCGGGGCTATTTGAAGCACGACTTTAAGCAGCTTGCACACTGCCCCAACAAACGCCAACATTCTCCAACTAACGCCAACATTCTGAAGTTGGCAGTTGTTGGCAGTAGTTGGTACCCGTCTTTAGAATGTCCAGTAAACCAACTGCCAGCTCCACACTGCTTAGACAGTAACAGACTTTTTCCAACTAGCTACTTATTTTTTGAATTGTGTGTTAATTATTTTAAGATGGATGAGGTTGATACCTAGATTAACGTTTGCTTGTCAAAACATATTTGGAAAACAAGTCATTTGTATAGAACAATAGACCATTATACATTATACGTATGAAAAAGTTCGGGCACCCTGATAATTTCCATTATTTTTATTTATTAATTGTTGGGTGTTTGGATCAGCAACTTCTTTGTCATATATATAATACTTCATGGACAAAGTACTATTTCAGCAGTTAAATAAGGTTTATTGGATAAACAGAAAATATGCCATATGCATCTTATCAAAATTAGACAGGTGCATACATTTGGGCACCCACATCAATATTTACTACAGCCTCCTTTTGTAAAAATAACAGCCTCTAGACCATGGGTCGGCAACAGGCGGCCCGCGGGCAAATTGTGGCCCGCCAGTTCATTTTTTGAGCCCGTCAAATTATTCCGATCGTAGCAGTTTTTTTTAAAGAGACAGTTTTTATACTACAACATTAATTCATGAAAATAATACCCCGCTAATGGTTAGATTAACATTTTACTTTTATTTTGAAACCGGAAACTGGGTTTCCTGTCATTGACTTTTCTGAAGTTTTTTATCGCTAGATCTCACTACTGACAGATCGCCTGAGGAGAAACACTGTGTTTTACAGTTATGGCTAGTAATCCTAAACGCCCGCGTCTATTCTCACTGGATGAGACAGTATTTATGTGCACCAACGATGACGAGCCACCACGTTTGGATGACAGACCATGTTGATGTCAAATTTCAAAAACGCATTAGAAATAGTAATATTATCTAGCATCCTCCTGTTTGTTCTGGCAAGGCAACCCTCTCGTAACGTCTTCGTATGGCTGTCACAGAGAAGTGTCGGTTGGTTTATAACTAGCATCTCTGAATTGACATCGGTAGATCAATGGAATTTAAATGGATCGTAAACCCATGACACTTTTATGGGGGGACTTTTGAAGGACGTTCAATAAAGCGAATTTTAACGTTACCTCACTCATAGAAATGACAAGTCACTTTGTTACTACAAAGCAAGCACCGGTGTACGTCAGTGAGAGCTGTTTTTGTGCACCAATAATGACAACGCGGGTAATCGGCTGTGTTTTCTGTTTGTGGAAGTCAGAAAAAACGTCTTTTAAAATTTGTATCGTCATCTCGTTTTGTAAGACTATTTTGCCAGCTAACCTGCTAGCTAGCTACCTTGTCTGAGGTAATGTTAGTCGATAGCGTGCTATTGAGTGCACCAGCCTCATCACTCCTTAAATTGAAGAGACATAGCCTGATCATTGACATTGTACCCTTTGCAAACCACAACAACTTTGTTGCAGATGAGACACATGGGCTTTCCATTAGTGAAGCCGGGTTTAATAGGCTCTGTTGTTGTCAACTTTCCTCTTCAGACCTTTTGACAAAGACATTGTATGCTAATTTCTCTCTGCACGCTATTTTCCCAAACAATAAACATTGTAAGGAGGTGCGTCAACCAACTATTTCGAAATAAAAGTAGTCTAAGATGGACTCTAAGTAGTAGCCTAGGTCTAATTAGGAGGCTCAATGTTGAAAAAACTTCATCATTGCTATTATTCACAATAGGCAAGGCTATATTGACAGGGGGTTAAGACAGAGTTCGTTAAAATAATTAAATTATTCAAACAGACAACCAATGGGCTCATTCACATGGTTTATTATCATTAGTTATTTGTAGTAGACCTATCCATTCTCCATGTAGGCCTAGTTGTTGCGAGTGCACCTATCGCAGCGTCTTAATATGCAGTAACCCAGACTTTGGCCCGCCACCTAGTGGCGAGGAAAAATACTGGCCCGCGGCCCAAGTTACTTGCCGACCCCTGCTCTAGACGCTTCCTATTGCCTCTGATGAGTGTCTGGTTTCTGGATGAAGGTATTTTGGACCATTCCTCCTTACAAAACATCTCCAGTTCAGTTAGGTTTGATGGCTGCCTAGCGTGGACAGCCCGCTTCAAGTCATCCCATAGATTTTTAATAATATTCAAGTCTGGGGACTGGGATGGCCATTCCAGGAGATTATACTTGTTCCACTGCATAAATGCCTTGGTAGATTTGGAGCAATTTTTTGGGTTGTTTTTTTGCTGGAACACCCAACTCCCGCGTAACTTCAACTTTGTGACATATTCTTGAACATTATTTTCAAGAGTTTGCAGATATTGGGTTGAATCCACGCAACCCTCAACTTCAAACAAGATTCCCAGTACCTGCACTAGCCTCACAGGCCTACAGCATGATGGACCCCCCACCAAATTTTACTGTGGACAGCAAGTGTTTTTCTTGGAATGCTGTGTTCTTTTGCCGCCATGCATAACGCCAAATTGCGACCAAATAGCTCAATCTTTGTCTCATCAGTCCACAGCACTTTGTTCTAAAATGAATCTAGCTTGTTCAAATGTGCTTTTGTATAGCTCAAGGGAGCTTTTTTGTGGCGTGTGTCCAGAAATTTCTTCCGCATCACTCTCTCATACAGCTGTTCTTTGTGCAAGGTGCGCTGAATTGTTTAGCGATGCACTTGGAGGTGGTCTGATGGTAGTCTTTGACTATTCTGACCATCCTTTGTCTTTGCCTCCGATATTTTTCTTGTCCTGCCACTTCTGGCCTTAACAAGAACTGTGCCTGTGGCCTTCCAATTTCTTGATTACATTCCTCACAGTGGAAACTGAAAACTTAAACCTCTGGGATAACTTTTTGTAGCCTTCCCCTAAAACACAAAGCTAAACAATCTTTGTTTTCAGATCATTTGACAGTTGTTTTGAGGCCCCCGTGATGCCACTCTTCAGAGGAGATTCAAAGAGAAGCACAACTTGCAATTGGCTACCTTAAATACTTTTTCTAGTGATTGGATGCACCTTTCTATAGAAATGAAGGCTTAACAAGCTAATCAGACTAATTATGTGTTGCAATTATTCAGTATTGAGTAGTTACAGGTATTCAAATCAGCAAAATGATTAGGGTGCCTAAATATTTGCACAGCCTATTTTTCACATTTGATTTCATTTCACACAACTAAACACTACTACACTAAATATCTTTGTCTGGAAAACACCCCAGTACTCAGTGTTAACTAGAAAATGAACAATATACCACTGTGATCTTTTTTTGGTGAAGACAGAGTAAATTATCATGCAGCCTCAGAGGGGTAACAAAACGTTTTCATAAGACAGTATGTAAAAGCAGGCGGCGTGCATATTAATATTTCGAAAACCAACGCGGTAAGTGGAACGAAATGGGAGTGGCCGATGGCTAACATAAGTGCAAACGGACTCCTGTAATGTGTCACCGTAAACATTAATATTAATATTTAGAAACACGTTTTCTTGCAGTGTTAAACGAGTCGTAGAAGTTGAAAAAGACAAATATACGTCTCGAAAACCGTTCGTTTGGGGAAGCTAATACATAATGTTAATCTATAAATAAACTTAGGATGTCGTTTTTTTTTTAACAAACTGGCTGATAACCATCATAACTTCGACATCCAAGCATAGGCGGAGATCCCGGGGGGACGTGTCATAAAGTTGTCCCCCCCAACAATCATTGGAAACAAAATTTTTTTTTTTTTGAAAAATATAGTAATATGAAATAAAAATACGATGACACAAGCGGTGCTAATTATAGACGTAAAACAATGTGTTTTTTAAGTGTTGAAAAATCATGTTCCCTCTATTCCTCAAAGTGGGTTGGTTCACATGCTGTTTCCAACGGGCAGGGCTACCGGCAGCTCTGTGTTTCAGTTAATCAGCCCAGTAGCCTACACGGTCAGATTGTCAGACTGTTTCCTCCTCTGTCCCCTGTCGCTGCCGCTATGATACACGATATGTAAAGAGATTTACCTCATTCTCGAACGCAGTAAGAACATGTAAAGAAGAAGTTTTTTTCTAAACTTCATTTACGAAGTTCCAATTGATATGCACAAGTATACATACGTGTATTAATGGATTGGCATGACAACGTGAACGTTTGCCGATAACACACGCATGCCGGTAATTAACACTGTTAAGATAGTCTCTAGGACACTGTCCTGTCAGGGGCAGGTTCATGCTAGTTAATAAACGTAGGTCTACATCTCAGTGCCTCTCCAGATTTGTTAAATTATCTGAAGATAAATTAATGTCATCTTTTCCTGAGGTCCATTAACTATGCTGGTATTGCGACACGGGGTGGCAGTGGTACAGGGGTTAGAGAAGTCGTATTATAATCAAGAGGTTACTAGTTTGATTCCCTGCCGAAGTGTCCATGAGCTGTTTTATAACTTATTTTGAGCATCAAGTTCTCTTGAACTTTGGACATTATTTGTCTGAAAATAAATATTTCGTGTTGGTACATTTAATGCTGTTTAGAGAATTCTAAAATGACGAATTTCTGTTTATAAATGTGATAAGATAATTCGGTATCAGTTTATGCTATCTCTCGTGTAAGCAATTTTTTCATGTCCCCCCCCCCCCGGAATTACTCTCTGAAATTTGACCATGTATTGTCCCCCCCTACAATGAAATGGGATTTCCGTCAGGAGGAACCCTATTGTTATTGTAGGTATTATTAGGATTCCTCCGTCAGGAGGAAACCTATTGTTATTGTAGGCTTTATTATTCTTGTACCATGGGAGTCAATGGCAGCCCCTAGAACCGTATGGTAACTTTTTCTGAAATTTGGCACACTCATTAAGGACAGTCCCTTCTTTACTCACACCAAGTTTCATGTCTCCCACTAGACCACACTAGCACCACCAACGGGTCAAAGTTGGACTTTTGTTAACACTGTAACTTTTGAACCGTTTGACCGATTTTCAAAAATGAGGTACCATTGGATTCCTTGGATCAAGACGAATTCAACGTTCAATGGCGCCAATTTTCGGTTGTATAGATTTTCTGTTATTCCCGGTTCTATCAAAAAACATTTGAAAGCTTACTCCTCCTACAATTTTGGTCAAATCTTCTTCAAAATCACCAGAGATGATCATCAGACCAAGCCTCACAAAAGTTACCCAACATAATTTTGATCCTCACAACCGTTTGTCCGGTACAGCCACTCAAATTCAAATTCACAGGAAGTGAAGTAATATGTAAGCAAATCTTTGAGATATAAACCTGGGTGACAGTGGTTCAGGGGTAGAGAAGGTGTTTAGTAATCACAAGGTTGTCAGTTCAATACCCTGTTGAAGCATCCTTTAGCAAGACACTTCTTTCTTTTCTTCTTTCCCTTCTTCACTCTTCTTTCCTCTATTCTTTCCTTCTTCCACTCTTCTTTCCTTCTTTTACTCTTCTTTCCAAAATTGTAAAGAATATACATTTTCCCCTGGTTTCGCATTCTTAGGAGGAATCCGCATCGCTGCTTGCAGCTATATTTATTATTCTTCTGCAATGGGAAGTCAATGGCAGCCCCTAGAACCGTATGGTAACTTTTTCTGAAATTTGGCACACTCATTAAGGACAGTCCCTTCTTTACTCACACCAAGTTTCATGTATCCCACTAGACCACACTAGCGCCACCAACGGGTCAAAGTTGGACTTTTGTTAACACACACAACTTTTGAACCGTTTGACCGATTTTCAAAAATGATGTACCATTGGATTCCTTGGATCAAGACGAATTCAACGTTCAATGGCGCCAATTTTCGGTTATATAGATTTTCCGTTATTTATGGTTTTATCAAACTGCTTTGAAAGCCTACTCCTCCTACAATTTTGGTCAAATCTTCTTCAAAATCACCAGAGATGATCTTCAGACCAAGCCTCACAAAAGTTACACAACATAATTTTGATCCTCACAACCGTTTGTCCGGTACAGCCACTCAAATTCAAATTCACAGGAAGTGAAGTAATATGTAAGCAAATCTTTGAGATATAAACCTGGGTGACAGTGGTTCAGGGGTAGAGAAGGTGTTTAGTAATCACAAGGTTGTCAGTTCAATACCCTGTTGAAGCATCCTTTAGCAAGACACTTCTTTCTTTTCTTCTTTCCCTTCTTCACTCTTCTTTCCTCTATTCTTTCCTTCTTCCACTCTTCTTTCCTTCTTTTACTCTTCTTTCCAAAATTGTAAAGAATATACATTTTCCCCTGGTTTCGCATTCTTAGGAGGAATCCGCATCGCTGCTTGCAGCTATATTTATTATTCTTCTGCAATGGGAAGTCAATGGCAGCCCCTAGAACCGTATGGTAACTTTTTCTGAAATTTGGCACACTCATTAAGGACAGTCCCTTCTTTACTCACACCAAGTTTCATGTATCCCACTAGACCACACTAGCGCCACCAACGGGTCAAAGTTGGACTTTTGTTAACACACACAACTTTTGAACCGTTTGACCGATTTTCAAAAATGATGTACCATTGGATTCCTTGGATCAAGACGAATTCAACGTTCAATGGCGCCAATTTTCGGTTATATAGATTTTCCGTTATTTATGGTTTTATCAAACTGCTTTGAAAGCCTACTCCTCCTACAATTTTGGTCAAATCTTCTTCAAAATCACCAGAGATGATCTTCAGACCAAGCCTCACAAAAGTTACACAACATAATTTTGATCCTCACAACCGTTTGTCCAGTACAGCCACTCAAATTCAGCAGAAAAGCCGCCAAGCAGGAAGTGAAGTAATATCTAAGCAAATCTTTGAGATATTAACCTGGCCGTCAGTGGTACAGGGGTAGAGAAGTCGTTTAGTAATCAGAAGGTTGTAAGTTCAATTCCCTGTCAAAGCGTCCTTTAGCAAGACACTTCTTTCTTTTCTTCTTTCCCTTCTTCACTCTTCTTTCCTTCTTTTACTCTTCTTTCCAAAATTGTGAAGAATATACATTTTCCCCTGGTTTCGCAATCTTTGGAGGAATCCGCATCGCTGCTTGCAGCTATATTTACATTTAAATTTACATGTCATCATTTACGCGACTTACAAGGATATTGCGTTTATAGATCAGGAGTTTTATTTTTTTATTTTTTCCTAGGCAGTGCGTCGCCCCAATCGCCCTTATGGACAAGCCGCCCCTGCCGGTTGCACTGTGGCAGACAAGAGAGCCTTCCAAAGGAGCATCAACACAGCACAAAACATCACTGGCTGCTCACTGCCCTCCCTGGAAATCATTGCCAACTAAACATACTAATGATGACAGCCTTTGAAACTGCGTATCATCCTTGATGATCAAAATGCAGAAAAATTGATCTTGCCCTCTCCCCCGGAGACAGTTGATGACCTGATATCTGAAATTAAAACTAAATTCGACCTCTTTTATGATTTTAGACTTCAGTATGAAGACCCCTATTTCAATAATGCTCTCTGCAATTGGGGTAACATAGAGGACCTTCCATCCATAGCAACTGTCAAGGTAGTTAGCTTGACCGACTTAGATCTCAGCTCTACCAGCACTAATGACACAGTGATCCTCTCAGTGATCGTCTCACCAGAGAGAAGCTGTAGTTGGCCTGACCACTTTAATGTGCCCACTTTCACCTATGAGGTGGAGTTTATTTTGAGTGAAGGCAATACAGCTTATGAGCAAGAAGGAAAACCTCTAAAGCTAACTAAAGATCAAAAACACAACATATTGGAGGCCATGGCTGTTGAGATGTAAGTACACAACTTACCCAAGTGGTCAACAGTTTGGGAAAGCTGCTGAGGCATTAGTGAAGAAGCATGCATGCTTGATGGAAAAGACCGGAACAGGATATGATGGGTTGAAGAATAGTGTCAGGTTTAAAATGGGGAACTATAGGACCAAACTTAGCCGAGCGGGCATTAAGGATGTATCGATTAATGCAGGGAGGCGCAGTCACAGCAATCCAAGTGCTGCATCATCCCATTCTCATATCAAACGGCCCAGGAGAGGAGAAATGAATTATCTCCCAAACTATCCCGTGGGTGAAAGTAAGGAGAGTTTAGAGGCTCAAAGAAATGAACTTTCCAGTGAATTCCAGAAGCTGTCTGCGGAGATGGAGCCCTCATCTTCCTGCTGATGCAACGAACCTTTGCCTTGAGACGGGAGGAAATCATCAACTCTTCACAGCCTATAGAAGAGCTGAAAGAGCGATTGCCTGCCCTCTTTTGTGAAGTCAAGGTAAGTGAAAAGCTGATGGGTAGTTATAGGGTAGAATGTGTTCAAACGCTTTTACAATGACATTCCCAAAATGTATGTTTTATTTGTTTGATGTTTGTTCTTTTCACAGATTTACAAGGAGTTTCACCGTATTACCAATCAGAACCTGGCATTTTCTTTCTTTGCATCGCTGGATAGTTACACGCCACACCTCCTGAAGCTGTACAAGCAGAAACTCATGAATGAGTTGTTTAACAATACTGTGTTGTATATAGTCGCAGAACCTCTCAAAGCTCCTTGTCCATGTCCCAAAACTCAACAGGATAAGAACGACGTCCAGGCGATAAGAACGACGGTCCTTTTTGGTTTGGCGCTGTATCTGAAAGAGGATGCATCTGATATCTTCAAGAGTTGCAAGGTGTGACGAACTCCTTTGGGTTCGTCGGCTCTGCCTGTTTTATCTGCGTGAACGCGTATGTGTGTCATTTGAGTGCGTGCGTGTGGGGCTGTGTTCACTGTCTGTCTTCCAGGTGCCTGTGATCAACCACCTGGGGGGGCGTGTCCCTGTGCTATAAAGAACCGGCACTTCCTGAATTCAAGAGAGGAGGGGAGCAAGAGAACAGATTGTGTATAGCATGTGCTGTGACCGAACTTTGGAACTTGAAACTTTGGGAATTTGGAAATTAAACCTTTGCATTTGGATTAACTTTGTTGTATTTCGGTTTCTTGTAACGAGCCTAAGAGCCTGGTTGTTACACAAGGTATGTACCATATTCATTCATTCATTCATTCATCCACAACAGTTTCAGACCTCTCTCGCTTTAATGTCATCCTCGTAACTTGTCCTTCCCTTCTTGCACAATCATGCTACAATGAAGACTATTGACGTCGATGGATGAAGTTACCTTGTCGCATCTGCTCTTAGTTTACAAATGGCTGCCACCAACAGATTCGGGCAAATTTTGCCTGTGGCACCCACTAACGCAGTACATATTTCACTTAAGGAAGAATACTAATTTACTGGGGAAAATACTCATTTTGAACCATTGAGTACAGATTGACACACACACAGTCTACTCTACGTTTCCATTCAGGCGAATTATCGGCAGGCGGTATTCCGTCTAGGGGGCATTGTCAGAAAAATCAAGTTTCTCTGTTAAGTAGCAAGTTCGGTTGCAGTGCAGCGCTAATATAGCAGATGAGCTTATGAAGTCATGGAAATATGATAGATGTTGCAGCTGTCACTGTTTCACTGTTTACTTATCCATTAATGTATTTCTTTATTCATTTGTTTTCTCTGATTCATTTATATCAGCCAGTTAAATCACGATATCACACATACCAGAGGCAAAACGCACCGATGAGGCTACAGGTTACAAACCAGCTAGCTTCTACATTGATCTTCAATTAAAGTGTTAGCAGCAAGCGTACAATAATGGTTGCGAGCTTCAGATAAGACCTACAATATTCTGTTTGCCCTGACAGTGTTCGTGTAGTATATAAACAACAAACCGAGTCGATGTAGACATATAAAAGTCGTGTAAACACCTGTATTCACCTTTATTCACATAAAATATTTCCCAGTAACAGAATCCTGAGACTCCGCCATCTTGCTTTGATTTTTTGATTACTCCCGCCCATCTGCACAACTTCAGCTGCCAATTCTCACACACGTTGTTAAAACGCCTGCCTCCACCAGCTCTATCCAGTTGGGCACCCCACTGTGCCGGCCATTCACGGGACCTGGGGTCCATGAGAGGTCATCCTATCATTTGATCCCAGAGTTCGTGGGGGCTCGTGCACAGTGGAATTTCACTGGACCATTTGGTCAAACCCAACGGTTTCAAAGCTCCCCCCTCAGCTCCCCTATATAAGCCTGACCACCGCTGGCCAGTGTGTGGGTCAATAGAAGCTGGAGAGGAGCATTCTCATCAAGGAGTAAACGGACAATCCATTATCAAGGACATTCACTTTCGTCTTGCCGTGCGTCTTTGTGAATGTGAGTGTTTGTATATAGTATATGTGTGGTTTAGCGATTTAGTCTATTAATATCAGTGTAGGTAATATCTGTTAGGCATTTAGCATATTAATCATTCACAGTCTTGTGTATTTCACTCCGTTACTGCTAATTCACGTGAATGTTAGTAACGGAGATAATGGAATGTTCACCGTTACGCGGCACGGTGTTAAAGTAACGTATCCATGTTCAGATCATTGCCGTTATAATTCATCGTGTGGATAATATAGTTATGCTTGGTGTATATATCATTGTTAATATTGTATATTTGTTATTTATGTCATTCTGTAGAAACCACGGTTCAAACACGGATTATATCAGTCAGTTCACAGTCATTTACGGATAATTCAATCACAGTTCATCGTCATTCATGTCCATCCTGCCATTCAAGGCTTGAGTGTTTGCAATAAATACTTCATTACATCTGTCATCATTGGGACATTGACATCATTCTCGTTCTAACCGGACAGACCTGTGGCGATTGTCACCCTTTTCACAACTAGCAATACAGTCCTTTTTGGGGTTTATTCAATTCATCATCCCCCTATTTTATATGGTCCTTCGAGCCGGATTTTTGCAATTACTACAGTCCAGGATGTCGATGCCCAGAGACAACACCCGTGCTCGCCGTGAGGGCCGTCAGCCACGGTACTTGGATGACTTCTTGCTAGAACTCCCAAGACGTCACCTTCCACACACCATTCCAGACCAAGCCGTTGGTGGAGCCATCAGTCCCAGCCATGAGGACACTCTAGCACCACCTGCTGGACAGAAGCAGTCAAGCCCACTCCCAGAGGCATTCCTCTCAGCTATCAGGGAGATGAAGGAGGACAATCAGCAATTAAGGCTGGATATGCAGCAAATTGTCCAAGCCCTCTCACCACGTGCATCAGATGCACCACCAGCTACAACCACCAGCTTCGCTGCCGCATCCAGAGGACGACCCCACGTCGCAGACAGTGGGGTATCCCTATTCAAGGCTTCCTTTCCCGGACTTCTCGTCCACGCCACTGACAACCAGGCAGCCCTTCCTTCCGCCAGCGGATGACCTGCAAGGTTTACAGAGGCCTACGTCTCATCATTATCAGCTGGTTGCCCAACCGGATGATGACACGTTCCCGCCACCACCTCCGCCCAGTGTTGTACCATGACATGGTCAGTGCAGCAACACAGGGATCTCCGTGGCAGGTGCAACGCCCACATCATCCGCCACCACAGCTGGTAGCTGAGCTAACTGACCATATGCAGAGCATGCATATGCGTCCAGAGCACAGCCCAGCACCTCAAGCACTGCAATATAATGTGCCAACGCCGGAGTACATGGAGCCCTTCATGCCTCCACGTACATCATCAGTTCGTCCTCACAACCCAGCATCATACCCGGTTGCTGGACTGAGGCCACTGGGGCAGGGTCCTTACGATGGGCCACCTACTCCTCCCCGACGAGAGAGCACCTACAGAGGACCAAAGCCTCACATCCCGTGCTTCACCGCTGAAGACCCCCGCCAGTTTGCCCGCCTGAAGCTGGCATTGGAGAACATCCTGCCTGCGGATGCAACTGAGCGGTTTAAGTATCAGATCCTAGTCGACCACCTGAAGCTGGAGGATGCTTTGCTGATAGCAGACTCTTACTGTAACAGCCGGTATCCATATACTAACACGATGGCATCCCTCACAGAGCTGTATGGCCAGCCACACAGACTGGCTCTGCAGCGCATCAATGAGGTCCTTGCTGAATCTCCAGTCAAGAGCGGGGACAGCAGGGGGTTCCGCCTGTTCGCACTGAAGGTGCGGGCCCTTGTGGGGATGTTGGACCAGCTGGGGAGAGAAGGGCGAACAGAACTGGAGTGTGGCTCACATGTGTCACGGCTCTTGTCCAGCTGCCACATGACATGCGCACCCAGTTCAAGCGCTACGTCGACCCCATTCGGACACCAATCCCCACACTGCTGGACTTCGCTGAGTGGCTGGAGAAAGAGGTCCGAGTGCAGCAGGATGAGGTGCCATTCACGCACTCCAAAGCACCGATGGAGGAGCGATCAGACCGCCAGAGAGGCGCCAGGGCGAAGCAAGGCCCAGCGACACGGTCAACCACTGTCCTGCTCGGACGTGACCCCCCTGTAAAGGCAAGCTATCCAGCACAAGCCCCATCACGTAACACAGAACCGCCCAAGAAGTACTGCCCGTTCTGTGACGATATCCAGCACTTCTTCAATCAGTGTGCAGCCTTCAAGCAGCTGAACAAGGAGCAGAAGGTGAACTGGATAAAGGATGGGAAACGGTGCTGGAGGTGTGGAAGGGACCACCAAGCAGCGCAGTGCTATCTGAAGGCCAGATGCCCAAAATGCAACGGGACCCACCTGGAAGTGCTGTACGACGTGAACGCCAGACCAGAGAAGCAAGCCCCCACCATTCAGCATCCAGTCACGTACTACCTCGATCCTGCCAGGAGGGGTAGCTGTGTGCTGCTGAAAATGGTGAAGGTGTGTTTGTTCAACGGCGACACCAAGATGGAAACCTACGCCATCTTGGGATGACGGGTCAGAGCGCACCATCCTGCTACATAGCGCTGCTCAGAAGCTGGGCCTGCAAGGACGGAAGGAGGATCTGGCACTCCGAACTATCCGTCAGGATATCAGGTCTGTGCCAGGGAGGTCAGTCAACTTCTCTGTTGCATCAGCCAGTCAACCACACAAGCGATACAAAATAGAGCAGGCTTTCACTGCGTCTGAGCTGGGCCTCTCTACCACTCACACCCGGTCAAAGCCTTGCAAAGGACATATCACCACCTCAGGGGTCTGCCCCTTCAGTCATTTAATCAGGCCCAACCACTGCTCTCATTGGCTCTGATTATCCTCATCTGATCACCCCGGTCGAGCGGGTGCTCCTAGGCCCACCAGGTGGACCTGCAGCGCTGAATACACGCCTTGGATGGACATTGCAGGGCCCTGCCAAAGTCCTCCTTCATCAATCCTCCACCCCTCAATGTCTATTTACCAGAGTTCTGACTCCCACCACTGAGCTGCTCCAACATGTGGCTCAGCTCTGGCAGATGGATGTCCTGCCCTACCGTAATGAGAAGCTCATTACACGGTCCAAGCAGGACACAGCCGCTGTCAGAACACTGGAGGAGAAGACAGTCAGAGTGGAGGTGGATGGCATTGACAGGTATGCTACCCCCCTCCTGTGGAAGGAAAAGGTCCCGCCTCTTCAAGCCAGCACAGACTCCGTACTGGGCCATCTGCGTGGGACTGAGAAACGCTGTTTCATGAACCGGTCCGCGCAGACACTTACAGTAAGGAGATAAAGAAGTTACTGGATGCTGGCTACATCAACAAACTTCCCCCTGCTGCAGTGCACACCAGTGATGATGCATGGTATATTCCCCATCACATGGTCCATCACAACGGCAAGGACCGCATCGTGTACAATTGTTCATTCACACACCAGGGGTGGCAATTTGAATGAGCAACTCCTTCCAGGTCCCACACTAGGATCATCCTTGCTGGGAGTTCTGCTCCGTTTCAGGCAGTACTCCACTGCAGTGACCTCTGACATCAAGGGGATGTTCCATCAGGTTCGTCTCCTGCCTCAAGACAAGCCCTTCCTGCGCTTTCTGTGGAGGGACATGGAGCGAAGCAGGGCACCAGATGTGTATGAATGGCAGGTGCTGCCATTCGGTACGACATGCAGTCCATGCTGTGCCACCCTTCGCTCTCCAGAAACATGTCCTGGATCACAGCAGCCCAGAGGAAGATACCCGCTACTCAGTTGAGCACTGTTTCTATGTTGACAATCTGCTGCAGAGCTTTGCATCAGTGTCAGAAGCCAAGCAGCTAGTCAACAAGCTACAGCCTCTACTCCTCTCCGGTGGGTTTGAGCTACGCCAGTGGGCCACCAATGTGCCCGCCATCATCAGTCACCTGCCATCTGAAGCCAGATCAGAGAGCTGTGAGCTCTGGCTGTCACACGATGGAGCTGACCCACAAGAACGGACACTGGGACTACTGTGGCACTGTGCGTCAGACACCCTCACATACCGGCTCCGTCAATCAGAGCAGACTGAGCCCACCATGCGGAGCATCTATCGGGTCCTAGCCAGGCAGTACGACCCACTTGGCCTCCTCATCCCATTCACCACACGGGCCAAGATCCTGGTGCAGTGTCTTTGGAGCAAGAAAAGAGACTGGGATGACCCCCAGCTCCCAGAAGACCTGCTCCAGCTGTGGCACGCTTGGGAGGGTGAACTCCATCAGCTTCCGTCACTTTCACTCCCAAGGTGTTATAGTCAGCCTGGGACTGATGTGTCATCATGTATACAGACCATACATGTATTCGCTGATTCATCAGAGAAGGCTTATGGTTCTGTGGCATATCTCAGGACAGTGGACCAGGCAGGCAACATCCAAGTGGCCTTCCTGGCAGCCAGATCAAGAGTAGCCCCAGTACGGCAGCAATCCATCCCCAGGCTGGAACTATGCGCTGCACACGTTGGTGCCCAGCTAGCTGCAGTCCTGAAAAAGGAACTCACCCTGGCCATAGCCAGCATCACACACTGGACAGATTCCACCACAGTTCTGCAATGGCTGCAGTCACAGTCCTGCCGTTACAAGGTTTTTGTTGGCACCAGAGTAGCTGACATCCAAGAGCTGACAGAAGGCAGTCCCTGGCGACATGTCAGATCAGCAGACAACCCTGCTGATGACATAACCAGAGGCCTGACCCTGTCTCAACTTCTGGGTGAGCACCGCTGGATCAACGGCCCATCATTCCTTCTGCAGGATGAGACTACATGGCCAGCAGAACCAGACTTTGCAGCATCCGAGGAGTCCGTGGAACTGCGGAAGTCACACTTCTGTGGCCACGTTTCGGTGACCCCTGCTTCGTCACTTCCAGATGCAGGGGGTTTCAGCAGCTACCAAGAGCTGCTGGAAGCCTCTGTCAAAGCACGTCATGGGGCGGCTACGCCCACTGTCCCCACAGCAGAGGATTTCAGACAAGCTGAGCTTGATCTCATCCGGACGGTGCAGAGGGACTGCTTCCCGGAGGAATTTCTTCGTCTTTCAGGAGGGAAACCTGTCTCTGCATCCAGCAGACTGCTCACCTTGGCTCCTGAGTTCGACTCAGGGGTCCAACTGATCCGCGTGGGGGGGCGGCTCCGCAGGTGCGAGTCCCTGGAGGAAGACACCTTGCACCCCATAGTGCTGGATCCGCATCACCCCATCACCAAGCTCATTATTCAGAATGGTGACAGCCGACTCATGCATCCAGGCCCGGAGAGGGTGTTTGCTGAGCTACGGCGACGGTTCTGGATATTGAGGGGGAGAGAGGCCGTCAGAAAGCACCAGCACGGCTGTGCTGAGTGCCGGAAATGGCGCAGTAGTCCAGTCATCCCCAGAATGGCTGACCTGCCCCCATCCAGCTTGCGGCTTTCCAAGCCCACTTTCTACTCCACAGGTATGGATTGTTTCGGTCCATACCTCATCAAGATTGGACGGAGGACAGAGAAACGATGGGGCATCGTTTTCAAGTGTCTGACAACCCATGCAGTGCATCTTGATCTGCTAGCAAACATGGATACGGACGCATTCCTGATGGCTCTACGTCGTTTCATCGCGCGACGAGGCAAGCCGCATGAGTTGCTATCAGATCAAGGCACAAACTTCAGAGGTGGCAACTCAGAGCTACAGGATGCCTTCAAAGCTCTCACACCCGAGCTACAGGCCCAATTGGCTGGTCAGCAGATCAGCTTCAAATTCAACCCCCCGAATGCCCCACATTTCGGTGGGTCCTGGGAGAGAGAAATCCGGTCCATTAAATCTGCCCTACACACCACCCTGGGAGCTCAGTCGGTTGCGGAGGAGGTTTTGATGACAGTGCTGATCGAAGTGGAAGGCATCATCAACTCAAAGCCACTGGGTTACACGTCATCAGACATCGCGGATCCAGATCCCATCACACCCAACATGCTCCTGATGGGGCGGCGTGATCCATCAATTCCTCAGGTAATCTACTCAGAAACAGAGCTCCTCAGCCGCCGCAGGTGGAAGCAGTGCCAGGCCCTAGCGGACCAGTTCTGGGTCAAGTACATTAGGAACTACCTGCCATCACTACAGACCCGTTCCAAGTGGCAACAGGAAAGGGACGCACTCACAGCTGACAGCATTGTCATGATTGTTGACCAGCAGCTTCCACGTGCCTTGTGGCCTGTTGGTAAAGTCACGGCAGTCTTTCCAGGAGCTGATGGCAGAATACGGACTGCGCAGGTCCAGGTCAAGGACCGGACATACACGCGGCCTGTTGCCAGAATCATCAGACTTCCATCCCTCCCACTAGATACCACTGTCTAACATCAGGGAACAACTTTTCTACGCAAAGTTGGGGGCGGCTGTTAAAACGCCTGCCTCCACCAGCTCTATCCAGTTGGGCACCCCACTGTGCCGGCCATTCACGGGACCTGGGGTCCATGAGAGGTCATCCTATCATTTGATCCCAGAGTTCCGTGGGGCTCGTGCACAGTGGAATTTCACTGACCATTTGGTCAAACCCAACGGTTTCAAAGCTCCCCCTCAGCTCCCCTATATAAGCCTGACCCACCGCTGGCCAGTGTGTGGGTCAATAGAAGCTGGAGAGGAGCATTCTCATCAAGGAGTAAACGGACAATCCATTATCAAGGACATTCACTTTCGTCTTGCCGTGCGTCTTTGTGAATGTGAGTGTTTGTATATAGTATATGTGTGGTTTAGCGATTTAGTCTATTAATATCAGTGTAGGTAATATCTGTTAGGCATTTAGCATATTAATCATTCACAGTCTTGTGTATTTCACTCCGTTACTGCTAATTCACGTGAATGTTAGTAACGGAGATAATGGAATGTTCACCGTTACGCGGCACGGTGTTAAAGTAACGTATCCATGTTCAGATCATTGCCGTTATATTCATCGTGTGGATAATATAGTTATGCTTGGTGTATATATCATTGTTAATATTGTATATTTGTTATTTATGTCATTCTGTAGAAACCACGGTTCAAACACGGATTATATCAGTCAGTTCACAGTCATTTACGGATAATTCAATCACAGTTCATCGTCATTCATGTCCATCCTGCCATTCAAGGCTTGAGTGTTTGCAATAAATACTTCATTACATCTGTCATCATTGGGACATTGACATCATTCTCGTTCTAACCGGACAGACCTGTGGCGATTGTCACCCTTTTCACAACTAGCAATACAGTCCTTTTTGGGGTTTATTCAATTCATCATCCCCCTATTTTATACACGTCAAACTGATTGGTTACCGCCTGGTCTGCATTTGCATAGAGTTAAAGATTCGTCAACTTTGGAAGGGAGGCGGAGACGTTTCATTGCTCGACAGACGGGATATCGTCTCCATTCATTCCCAATGAGAGCGGGACGAATAACGTCCTAATGGAAACATAGCATTACACACACACACACACACATTCTTTCTCACTTTCACATATGCGACAGACACATACACACAAGACTCCTCTCTCACACTTTCAAACTGTCTCTTTCACACACTCCCATGATGTATTATTTATTACACACTCACATGGCAATAATTCTTTGCATCCTCTTGTATTTCTCCCCTGTATTTTTAGGAAGCAGACTTTGACGAAGACCAAAGGAGAGCAGTCGCACTTCTGGCCGTTACAGATGAGAATGCCTCAGCAGTTCCCTTCCGCCCGCAACAGGTGGCTGGCATTCTGGAGGATCATGTTGTTCTCTCACCAATATTGGGCAGATGCACTTGTCATTTTATTTGGCCTGATGCTCTTCATCTGGAATACTCAGAAAAATTCAAGGGATTCTTTGAATTTATTTAGATTGTTCTGCTGAATTTAGATGGCAGGAGACAGATTAAGCCAAAATTGCTGTCACTTAAGAATGAGTTAGACCTCAGTGTTTAGACAGAAGACTTAAAATCTTGTGAAGTTGCGTTGGTTTATACACTGTTGTGCACACACTTGTCTCTCTCACACACTTTCTCTCAAACACACAGAAACACACACACTGACAAGCACACTCACTCACACCCACACTCTCTTTCACTCTGTCACTCGCACACACACTGACAAGCACACTCAAATCTCATGCACAATCAAACATACTCTCTCACTCACACGTGTGCGCGCACGCACACACACACACTTGTTAAGTGTATATAAACACAGACACTCTTGATCTCTCAAACACACAGCTACACACTCACCAGTCTCTGCGTCTGTCACACTCCCTCCTCTTAATATTTCTTTCTTTTTCTCATGCTTTTTGTGTAGGCTATACACGCTTCCTCTTTCTTCCTCTCTATCTCTGTCTCTTTTTCACACGCACACATACACGAACCCTCTTTCACACATACATCCTCTTACTCACTCTTTCACACACTCACACTCTTAACCATAAAAAAGTTCTTTCTGTCAATGCTTTTCATTTAAGCTGTTCCTCAGAGTGCAAAGACATGTTTGAAATGTTTATAGAGAAATACCGGATGGTTAGTAAACATTTTTTTCCTCTTTCAATGAGAGGTTGATAGCATTTGAGCACATTTTGTCAAGGGTACGAAAATGAATACATTATTTTTTGTGAATCTGTTTTGATTTTATTTTGTTTGATGCACATTTTAGGTTTGGTATGCGTAAACACATTGGTGTTTTTGTTTGTTTGTTTATTTTCAGCTAATGAAGCTTTTCAAGTGTATGGAAGTTTTATGGAACAAATGTTAACAGATGACATGTTACAAAAATAATTTCAATAAAACAATGTCATTGATCAGTGTCTCCTGCTAAATAACTTTTGTGAGTTGGAATACCTCAAATAGTTTAAGGCAACCTGTGTCCTCAAATAGATTGAGTAGTAAAGTTGAAGTGCTGAGTAGTAATCACTTAAATGGTAGAAGTGAACATAAATCAAGTTAACATAAAGCAAAATACACAAGTAGTGATAACTGATAACTGACTTCTCAGGTTTTACAGTGTACCACTGAGCTACATCCCCACGCCTTTTCTTCAGAAAGCTCCGCAGCCTTTGAGTTTCAGTTTCATACAAAAAGGGATATCTTTTGGGGGAAAAACACAGCAGTTACAGGGGGTATAGCTCAGTGGTAGAGCATTTTGACTGCAGATCAAGAGGTCCCAGGTTCAAATCCTGGTGCCCCCTTCAAAACTCTGGCAAACAGGCTGTTTCATTCCATGCCCAAACAGTGTGCTAAATGCCTCCAGCTCTGCTTTTTGAATCAAGCGGTCAGTTTCGCTTTGTCCATTGTTCGTGTTGTAATGTTTACAATATCAGTCTTTTGTTATACCACTGGGTGGAGCTCTAGTATAAATTAACACCAGTTTAGCACTTCCCGGTTCTCTGTATGCACGAGTAAAGTACCTGAGTATACTCTGTATTGCAACCTCTGCTATTCAGGCCCGGGGTGGGTAATCGGGAGAATCGGGAAAGTTCCCGGTGGGCCGCTTCACTTCTGGGCCGGTCGAGAATTTTATTTTTTGACATTTGTCACGTTAGTCCATCTTCTCTTAAAGTAGGCTACACACGTTCCGCATTCTGACACCGCAGCCTCTGCATGGGTTGTACCATGCGAGGGAGTTCTCCCCTCCCAAATAGAGTTGGTTGGGTCCATAGCCCGTCTTTTCCAAAAAGTTTTCTCAGACTACCGATAGCTGGGCCGGCCCTACCCCAACGATATGCGTCAGAGAGGATGGATGGGAGGAAGAGGGGCTGAAAAAGCCAGGTTGAAAAAAAGAAAGGCATTGGAGGAGGATGCTGCCAAATGTGCCAAGCTTACCGATTTATTTTCTAGAGGACAAACACAAGTGGCAACTGGTAAAGAGAGACATAGGCCTAATGATTAGCAACGTAACTATTAGGCTAACGTTGTAGCGTTGGTTAATATCGTTGTAGCGTTGTCAACCTATTCGCAAGCAAAATATAACAGATGCGTATCATGTCATTGGGTTAGCATATGAGTTTCTATTGACTTTGTCCATCACACAGGTTGCATGTGAGAGAAGCTTCTCAACCTTAACATTTGTAAAGAATAGGCTACGAAGCTCATTGTGTCAGGACCATTTGGAGGCTTTCATGTTAATGTGCACAGAGAAGGAAATCCTCATGTCTATAAGCAACGACACAGTTATTTTAGATAAAGTGGCTGAAACCAGTGCACTGCTTAGGCGGTTACTGATGCTGTAGATGCTGTTGGTGCTATTCGCAATGTAACTTCTGTACTGTGAGTTGAACTGTAAACATTAGTTCAATATGCCTCTTTGTTGAAGAGTGGGATACGTTTCAAATGCTTTATTTATGTATTTCTGCTTTTGTTAATTTATCAACCTATCCTCGTGGAATAGTGGAATATTTTTTGTTAACTTCTCAGCTTAAGTGGATTATTATTTAACCTTTACATTATTTGTTGAACCATGGTATTAATAAAGAGAAAACTACAGGATAGTAAGAGCTGAACTGTTGCTTCATTTATCCACTTTCCACTACCATGGAAAAAGTGGGCCGGTCTTGGGCCTGAAATTCCCGGGCTGAAAAGTGGCCCCACTCCGGCCCTGCTGCTATTTCAGATAAAGCTTCAACTCGACATATCATTCTTCGTGGTCCGTGTCTTTGGCTAGGTTACCACATATTTTGGCGACGAGGTAAATTGGAAGATGTATTTTTTACATTCCGTTTTTGTTTGTTAGCGTTAGCTAAAAAACAGTGTGCAAGCTAGGCGGCTATCTCCATGAGTGAAAGCAGTGAAGAGGAGCTTGGAGACGAGAGCCAACAGCTCAGAGTACCAGTGGCTGCAGGAGAGCCTCGCGTTCAGATGGCTACGTTTGGAACGATCGGTGAATTCGTGGAGGGGGACGAGGACTGGACGGAGTATGAGGAAAGGTTGGGACACTTTTTCGCTGCTAATGGAGTAACAGAGGAGGCTAAACAGCGCTCCATTCTCCTGAGTGTGTGTGGGGCAAGGACTTACAAACTGATAAGGAACTTAGCCACACCGAGGAAACCGGGGGAAATTCCATATGCTGACCTGGTCAGGCTCGTTGGGAACCACCACAACCCAACGCCATCGGTAATCGTCCAGCGGTTCAAATTCCACAACAAGTTTAGGAAGTCAGGTCAGTCTGTAGCTAACTTTGCAGAATTACGGCAGCTATCAGAACATTGTGATTTTGGGGCAGTTTTAGATGACATGCACCGGGACAGATTAGTGTGCAGCATTAACAATGACGCCATTCAGCGCCGTTTGCTGGGGGAATCCCCACCATTGAGTTTCAAGAAGGCACTAGAAATGTCGCAAGGGATGGAAATGGCGGCAAATAATGCCAAAGACATTCAAAGTGGTCAGATAGGATCCCCATCACAGGCTGTGCACCACGTAAAGAGAGAGGCTGTAAAACCAGCAAGGAGAGTTGAATGGATGAATTAGGTGTGGAGGGGCACACTATGCAAATGATTGCAAATTTCAAGAAGCTGTATGTCATGCCTGTAATAAAAAGGGACACTTAGCGAAAAAGTGCAGGAGTGTTGAAAATAAGGCAAAGAATGAAAAATGGAAAGCCCAGCAGAATCAAGCGCCCACACATTATCTTGAAGGAGATGAAGGAGTTGCAGCCTGTGCATTCAACATGTTTGCTGTGGATACCAACGAGGAACCGTCTATGCCCTATTATGCAACAGTGACTGTTGAAGGAAAGGACATAATGTTTGAAATTGATTCTGGGGCTACAGCATCAGTCATCAGTGAGGAGACCTACAGGAGGACATGGGGACACAAGCCACCTCCTATTAAGCCATCAACACTCAGACTAAGGACATACACAGGTCCGGCTATACCTCATTTGGGGGTGTTAGATGTGAACATTTCAGCTGGAGGTCAGAGGGCTCAAGGCAGATTTGTAATAGCCAAGGGTAAGGGGCCCAGTTTATTGGGTCAGGACTGGCTTCGCAAAATTAAACTGAATTGGCATGAGATTAAGTATGCTCACACGACAGAGGACATTTTGCAGCGCTACAGTGATGTGTTCAGAGAAGAGCTGAGCACACTTAAGGGCGTGACTGTGAAGCTTCATGTTGACCCCGAGGCAGCGCCACGTTTCTTTAAGCCCAGAGTGGTGCCCTATGCCAGTGGTTCTCAATCTTTTTTCTGTGAAATATTTTTTCAGCCAAGTACCCCCTAACCAGCGCAGATCATTTTTGATTAAAAAAAAAGATGTAATACACAGCGCTATGCCATCATTGTCTGATTTATTAAACTATCAACACTGAACATTGAACATTGTTGCATTGAACTGAGTTTTAGTGAGAAACTTGTGCTTGTGCTTCACTGAGAAGCTTTGTCAGTCTTGGTGGCAGGGAGGCAACTGCTGTGATCAAGCTCTTCTCCAGGCACAGTCTGTTTCTCTGCTTTGTTTTGATCAGTCATTGCAGAGAAGGAGGCCTCACAAATATGTGGAGGCAAAGGGTAGTAGCTGCTCCCAAGCTTTCTGTCCCAGGTCAGGGTGCTCCTGCTTCACACACACCCAAAACTGTGTGAGTGTGGATGTGGCAAACTTCATCTGGAGGCCACGGTCAGATGACACTTCCAGGAGTGTTTCCTGATAAGTGACAGGTAGCTTGCTTCCATTTGTTTCGGACAAGTGAAATGGGTATCTCACCCAATCCAGCTGTTTAGATTTCCCCTCCATGTCAGGAAAGTAGGAATGGAAATTTTCAATCAAGTTAGTCAAATGTCCCACGATGAGCAACTTGACTGAAGCTCTGTCCACATCCTCACTACAGAGAAAATCATCCACCTGAGGAAAGCAGGTGAAATCCCCCTGTGCAGAGGCTCTTCTCCAAAGCTCTGCTTTCTTCAGGAAGCCACCCACCTTGTTATACAGTTTTAAAATGCTGGTGTCTTTTCCCTGCAGAGACATATTCAGTTCGTTCAGTTCGCTGAATATATCTGCCAGATAGCACATCTTTGCAAGCCAGTCTGTGTCCTGGGACAAGGTGGCATGGGGAGATCTGTGCTCAATCAGAAATGTGTGTACTTCAGATCGTAATTCCAACAATTCCATTCCGACGATCAATACACATGGCTGGCACACACACACACACACGAGAGCAATAGTAATATCAATTTATATCAGCGCAAACGCTCACAGGCACACCCACACGCACGAACGTAGGCCTACTGAAATAAATACAAATATCCCGCTTATTATACGGTTACTTGCCAAAACCATAGAAGACATTCCTGCAAAATACCTCTTTTTAACGATTTTGTTGCCATTTCGTGATTTCTGCTAAGAAAACATAGTTCTTCACGCAAATGCGTAGCAACCCACCTTCTGACTTCAAGTTTCAATGACTTTCCGTTACGTTAAATTACCGGACTACTTGCGGATTGATATGAAAGATGTGAATTAGAAGCACAAAACCCGTTGCCAATGACAGCGGTCATAAACTTTTCGCAGCGTGAATATCAAGAAATTACAGACCTGCGAACGCAGACATTTAACCCACATATGCCCCATACAAATCAACGGAACTTTTTGGAACATTCTGAAGAGCCGTATAATAACTATTTTTAAAGGATTTTTGAATGGATGCTTATTTTAAATATATCTTTAAAAAATCTCACGTACCCCCTGGACTGCCTTCACGTACCCCCAGGGGTACGCGTACCCCCGGTTGAGAACCACTGCCCTATGCAATGAAAAGCAAAGTGGAGGAAGAGCTGGAACGTTTGCAGGTGCTTGGCATCGTGGAGCCTGTCCAGTTTTCAAAGTGGGCAGCGCCCATCGTTCCTGTTTTGAAGGCAGATGGAACCGCAAGGATTTGTGGAGACTACAAGCTGACCGTGAATCAAGTCTCAAAGCTGAAGGAGTATCCGTTGCCACGGGTGGACGACCTGTTTGCAACACTGGCTGGAGGTAAGCTGTTCTCAAAGCTGGATATGAGCCATGCTTACCAGCAACTACTCCTAGATGAGGATTCAAAACAATATGTCACAATAAATACACACAAAGGATTATTCAAGTACAATCGCCTAGTGTTCGGAGTGGCATCCAGCCCGGCCATTTTCCAAAGGACAATGGACACTCTATTGCAAGGGATTCCACATGTAGCCGTGTACTTGGATGACATATTAATCACAGGGGCTTCTGAGGCTAGGCACCTTGAAAACTTAGAGCAGGTGCTCAAGAGACTCTCAGACGCAGGGCTGTGCCTGAGACGGGAAAAGTGTGTGTTTATGGCAGAGAGGGTGACTTATCTGGGACATACAATCACCGCAGAGGGGCTCCGTCCAGTTGAGGACAAAGTGAGGGCTATCAAGGAAGCTCCAAGCCCTAAGAACGTCACAGAACTCCGCTCATTCCTAGGTATGGTGAATTACTATGGAAAATTCCTGCAGGATCTATCGAAGGTGTTAGCCCCACTGTACAAGCTGCTGCACAATGACACAAAGTGGCAGTGGTGCGCAGAGCAGGAGAAAGTGTTTAAAGAAGTGAAAGAACTCCTTCATTCAGCAAAGCTGCTCATTCACTATGATCCAGATAAAGACATTGTGCTCTCATGTGATGCCTCGCCCTATGGAGTGGGGGCAGTCCTTTCACATGTCATGGAAGATGGCTCTGAGAAACCCGTGGGATTTGCTTCAAGGACACTGACAGCAGCAGAGAAAGGTTACTCACAGTTAGACAAAGAAGGTATAGCCATTGTTTTTGCAGTAAAGCGTTTCCATCAGTATTTATATAGCCGTGTTTTTAAGATCTATACTGACCATAAACCCCTGATGAGCCTGTTCAGTGAAACGCGCGGCATTCCGCCGCTAGCATCAGCAAGAATCCAACGGTGGGCACTCATCTTGTCAGCCTACCAATACAGCATAGTGTACAGAGCAGGGAAGGACAACGCAAACGCTGACGCGTTGAGTCGCCTGCCATTGCCTGAGACACCGGTCTCAACATATGTGCCTCTGGAGACAGCTTTTTTCATTAGAGAAGTTGTCACAGACACCTGTAAAGGCAGCCCAAGTCAAGCAGTGGACAGAGAGAGACCCGGTGCTGTCCAAAGTAAAGACTTACCTGCTACAGGGCTGGCCCAGTGTGGTCGACAGTGAGGAACTGAAACCATATGCCACACGCAAGACTGGACTCAGCCTACAGGATGGCTGCATTTTCTGGGGTGCGAGAGTAGTCGTCCCTCCCCCAGGTCACTGGCAGATTGTGAAAGAGCTACATGAGACCCATCCGGGTGTGTCGCGAATGAAGAGCCTGGCAAGGTCCTATGTCTGGTGGCCAAAGATGGATTTAGACCTAGAGAACAAGGTGAAATCATGCACACAATGTTAGTCTAATCAGCACATGTCGCCACCAGCCCCTTTGCATCCCTGGGTGTGGCCAGACCACCCCTGGTCTAGACTACATCTGGACTTTGCTGGCCCGTTCATGGGGGAGATGTTTCTCATAATGGTGGATGCCCACTCCAAGTGGATAGAAGCGCACATCATGAGCAACATAACAGCCCCCAAAACCATAGACAAGCTCAGACAAATATTCGCAATTCATGGGTTGCCTGACACTGTGGTCACGGATAATGGTCCGACGTTCACCAGTGAGCTGTTTGGTGAGTTCATGGAACAGAATGGAATTCGGCATGTTCGTACAGCTCCTTTCCACCCAGCCTCGAATGGATTGGCGGAGCGCGCTGTCCAGACGGTGAAGGAGGGTCTGAAGCGAATGAAAGGTGACACTCTAAGCACCAGGCTTTCCCGTTTTCTGTTTAAATACCGTTTGACTCCACAGACCACTACTGCCCGTGCTCCAGCAGAGATGTTGATGGGGCGTAGGCCTATGTCAAAGTTGGACCTGCTGCGTCCAGAAATAAAGGCCACGGTGATGAGGAAGCAGGAAAAGCAAAAGGAGGGACATGATCAACATGCACAAGAGAGACAGCTGAAACCAGGTAACAATGTCTATGTGAGAAATTTCAGCAGCAACTCTAGTCAGAAATGGCTACCTGGGGTTATCCTGACGCAGAGAGGTCCTCTCTCATATGGTGTTGAGCTGACTGATGGACGTGTGTTCCGCAGACATCAAGACCACGTCCGCCTACGTCGTGACCCAGGCTCAGAGATCATCAGCACCTCAGAGTTTCCCCTGGTGAGCCAGCCTACTGTGGGAGTATCACCAGAGGAAAGGTCACTCAGGGAAGTGTCTGCGCCCCCTGGAGAGGAGGGACAGTTGACTATGGACCCACAGACACCTCCTGTGACCCCGTCACCTGAACCACCCAAAACACCTACACCGGCAGTGCCAGCTACAGCCCCGGAGATGGTGCGCAGGTCACAGCGTGCTCGAAAACCGCCAGACAGACTGATTGTTAGTTAATCACTGTATGTGTTAAATTGAATTGAATGTGCCAGTTGTAAGTGTATATGCCAAATAGAAATGTTGTTAAAGTTAAGGTGTATAAAAGACAATGACACTAAATTAGCTTAATTTAACAAGTTGATTTGTATTCGTGGAATGTTGGAATTTAGTGGGGGAGGAGTGTAGTAATGTTTACAATATCAGTCTTTTGTTATACCACTAGGTGGAGCTCTAGTATTAATTAACACCAGTTTAGCACTTCCCGGTTCTCTGTATGCACGAGTAAAGTACCTGAGTATACTCTGTATTGCAACCTCTGCTATTTCATATAAAGCTTCAACTCGACATATCATTCTTCGTGGTCCGTGTCTTTGGCTAGGTTACCACAGTTCGCAATTGAACAAACGGCAAACACAGGTAGGGTACTTCAACCGGAAACTAATTTAACTCCAGAGCTTTCCCCCATCTGCCGACCAACATGGTTGGAGCTGTTCTTGCCATCCCGTTCAAGTCAGGATGGCCGACCGGTCTAATGCGCCTGACTCAAGTACTTTCCTCAGTAGAGGGATTTCTGGTCTCCGTATGGAGGCGTGGATTCGAAACCCACTTCTGACATGGCCTTTTGACTTCAGGCTGCAATATCCAACCCCATTCCGAGGAGGTAAACGTGTGAAGATAGACTCAAGAATTGAGTCTGACTAGGTATCTTTCCGCATGAAATCTGATAAGGCCTCCAAAGAAGAGCTGCCGAGTTGATGGAAAATCAAGTGCGTTCTCTGCCCTACTCACTCGACCAGACCACTTTAGCCATCACCAAAATGCCTGTTACTTCCTGGAAATGCAAGCCGAGCTGGTCTCCGTATGGAGGCGTGGGTTTGAATCCCACTTGTGACATGGCCTTTTGACTTCAAGCTGCAATATAAGCTGGCGGCCATAAGAAAAAAGAGGGGGAAGAAGGAAAAAGGGAGAAAAGAGAGGAGAAAAGAAGAAAGGAGAAAGAAGGAAGAAAATGTGGGTGTTTCCGCATCCATATCTATGTGAGAAATGCATTTCTAACTGCTTAAACACACATATGAAATTTCTGAATGTTTTAAATTATTTGGACACGCCACAGACGGGATACAAACTGACGACTCTAGGTTTCGTTTTATTCTCATCCGCTCCGCAGACAGGATACGAACCTAGGACTTTGGGGATTCTAAGTTTAGTTTTATTCACATCCTCTCCGCGGGTATTTATATCAAATTAAGAGTCAAATTAAGAGTTCCATAAGTGCATTTCCCCTAACTTACATAACACATAAAATTAGTATAATTGACACAATAGGACACAAATCAGCAACATAAAATAATACAAATAACAATGGATCTCATCCATTGTTATTTGTATTATTTTATGTTGCTGATTTGTGTCAATTATACTAATTTTATGTATATATATACATTTATATATATATAAATGTATATTTATATATATATAAATGTATATATATGTCTCATATATATGTCTCATATATGTCTCATTTATAAAACGTACTTACGCACAGATTTGATCTGAGAGCGATCAAATCCACGTCTAAGTACAGATTTATAAAAACCGTCTTAGACATAGAAAAGGACGTATGTCTACGTCTGGTTCTAGTTCGTGTAAGTACATTTCCTTGTGGCAATACTGGAGTACTGCAGGAATTCGGAACTCTCCGAGCGCCGACACGCAGTTTCATCATCGTCACCACCACCCGTCACCATTAGGGCTAATGGTGAAAGGCCAAATTAATGTTTTGCTCAATAAAATAAATTAAACAATTAGGATAATTCACACATGAATGACATTCTTGTCTAATAGGTATTAATTTTAATTCCACAAGTGTAAAACATTTCGCTCAATTTATAGCCTATAAAAAGCCTGATAGTTATTTGTTTTCAGAAGGAGATATGGCTGCATTGGCGTGATTAGAGGACATTGCCAACCAGGCAATAAGGAGAGAGAGGGTGTTTCGAGATCGCGCCGACTTTTTGGCAGAGGAAGACAAATGGTTGATTAGCAGGTACCGCTTGCCAAGAACGCCTCTGTTAGAGCTTTGTGCCCAAATGGGCCCTCGTCTACAGAGACGCACCAGCCGCAACCAGGCCATACCTGTACAGGTTCAGGTTTTGTCTGATGTTGGGTTCTTGGCTACAGGCACGTTCCAAAGAGAGATTGGAGACCGGTCCGGTATATCTCAGTCAACGTTCAGCCGAATTTTGCCCGATGTTCTTTGCGGTCTGATCCGTTTATGTCCGCAATATATATCATTCCCATACAGTGCCCAGGAACAGGGATATGTAAAAGAGGGTTTCCTTCGAAAAACAGGGTTCCCAGACGTCATAGATGCGATAGACTGCACTCATGTTGCCATACGGGCTCCACATTTGAACCAGTACATTTATGTTAACAGAAAAAACATCCACACAATAAATGTACAGGTCATTTGTGATGCCAATATGGTCATCCTGAACGCTGTTGCTCGCTGGCCAGGGTCGACGCACGACTCCTTCATCGTGCGTAATTGCAGCGTTGGAAACCGACTGGAGGATGGAGCAGGCAGAGACGGCTGGCTTCTAGGTAAATTTGGCCCAATTTGGTTCTTGCTTTTTAGAGCGTACATAAGGCCTAACCTAATCATTTCTACGCCAACAGGTGACCGAGGTTATCCTCTGAAGCCATGGCTTCTCACCCCGATTGCGCTCACTGAGACCGACGAGGAAGCCCACTTTAACACAGCCCATGCCCATGCGCGGTCGGTAGTAGAGCGCAGCATAGGCATGCTGAAGGGAAGGTGGCGTTCTTTAGATACATCGGGAGGGAGGCTACTCTATGACCCCAAAAAGGTGTGCCAGGTGATCCTAGCCTGCTGTGTGTTACACAACATCTGTGTAAGCCGTGGCATAGAGCTACCAGAAGAGGAAATGCGCATGGACCCTGACGACCACCCTCCCATCCCAGCTGGCGAGAACATGCACATCACTGCGCTGAGAAGAAGGCGGGAGCTGATTCACCGATTATACCAACAGGTAAATAATGTTGATAAGAATAAATGCACACATGTTCACATTTTCTTGAATGTTTTATTTAGGTAGCTTGCTCAAAGAGCCTGCAATAGCGGACAGAGATTGGTTAATTCCATCCAGAGCTTGCTGCACTTTACGAAGTTCCCCAACAACCTCACTTACAGACTCATTCAAGTCCCGTTGTGTTTGTAGGACGGCCTCAGATAAGACCCTGGCATGATGGGCCGAAGAGGAAGCCGGTGATGGCCGGCGAGGCCCCGATGCTGGTGCCGCAGGTGCTGCTGCCGCAGATGCGACTTCTGGTGCTGCCGCAGATGCGGCTTCGGGTGCTACTCGTGCCGCAGGTGTGGCTGCCGCAGGTGCGCCTGCTGGTGCCTGTCTTATCCCATGTCCAGCCCTTCTCCTTATGGGTCGTTCCTCTGCACCAATAAATGTGTAGAATTACAACAGTGTTTGAAGTTTCATTATTCAATAAGCAAAAACTTAATTTCACATACCTTCTGAACCTCCTGCAGACAAAAGGTCCGTGTCGCCCTCCACGTACACACCTTGCACAGCTTCCTCTCCGATAATGGCGCAAATTTTCTCGTCCTCTGGACTGAGAGTGGATGTGGCTCCACCACCCCTGGTCTCCCTCAACATTCCCATATGCCTTGCAAGGCGCTTTTTTGAATGCAATTTCAAATCTGCCCATTTTTTTTTAACCTCAGGCAGGGTCCTCTGATTCCCCCCAACCTCGTTAACAGCTTGGGTTACACCTTGCCAGGCTACATATTTAGATTTGGGCAGTATGCTGCCAGACAGGCTTCCAAAAAGTGTATTTGCCCGCATCTCCACCTCCCTCAGCAATACAGCGGTTTCGGCCTCGGTATAGTTCTTTTTTCGTGGATCTTTTCTACTTGCCATCATCACAGAGTTTGTGCCTTGAGAATGCGCTCAATTTATATGCTAATTACATTAAGTAGGGGCGTTTTGAGGGCGGAGATGTGAGAACATTCAGCTGCGCACAATTCCACGATCATTTGTGATTTATAAACGCAGGAATGGCGTACACGTGTTTTTTGGGTGTACGTAGGTTTTCTGGGAATAACACTTACCATTTCAGAAAACGTCTGAGATCAAATGTAGGATGGTTTCTACGCAACGTTTTATAAATGAGGCCCATAACACATATATTCGTGTTCTGTATGTGTAATAATTATTTATTTCTTCTCCCACATACCTGTACCTGAAGAACCAGAATGTCCATTGCCAAGGGATCATCGCATGCAGATCTTTCCATCATTTTCAGTGTTTTTATAATTTGTATTGACTTGTTAATAACATGCAATGTTACTTTTATTAATGTTGTCATTGGCATCATCCCTGTTTATTATTTTCAACAACATCATTATTATCATTACTGTTATTATTGTTATCATTGTGCTGTTTTAACACAGATTGTCATTAAAAACACCCCCTTGTACAGCAACACTCAGGTCACAGACAACACTCAGAATCAAAAATGGTTATACAAATGTTTATTTGCCACGAGGAGAATGGATACAGGACTGTAGGCACAGATTCACTGTACATAGAAGCCCACTAGGCGATAGGCATAAACCCCACTAATGGCCAACCATGTCTAACATGAAAGCCCCCACACAATGTCCAAACAAAAGCAAGATACATGCCTTCCCCCCAAAAGGTATTATCAGTTTACAATACTAAAACCACGCCCCACATATAGAATCCTCAGGGAAAAAAAACACTGCAATAGATCAACCCACACCGCCGCGGGTCAGGGAAGTAGCATTTTTGGCCACCATTGGCCTTAACATGGCGAGAAAGACCGGCAAAAGGCAACTATTCCTTCGAGCCGGAGTTGAAGCAGCGACCTAAGGATGTCTGTCTATTCAACTACAGTCCTCCGCTCTACCAACTGAGCTATCGAAGGTTGTTGTGGAGCACAGGGCCACGGAACGTGGTGAAAGCAATGGATGTCTACGAGAATTAGGGAAAAGCTACGTTTCAGTGGATGTAGTAGCCAGTGGCGGCTCCTGAAAAAATTCTCAGGGGGGGCAATTTTTTTATAATGATTAAGGCGACCCATTCAGTAAGTACATTAAGTTAGCTGATTAACTCATACAGCAATACCTTTTTGTCCACTATTGGCAGCACACAACAGTAATATGTCCCCTCTTGCTACATAGCTAGAGTAGCAAGTTACAGGTGGAAAGCTATAGAAGAAAGTTGCATCCAGGAGCCTTCATAAGCAAACATGATGTGGCTCCACATTAAATTATCCCACTTTTTCATTATCCACGTGTCTCAAATGTTGTATGATGTAACATAGCTTAACAGGACACATGATATGTCCAGTAACATCATAAAGAAGGGGTAACATAAGTCAAAAACAACAATATTTATTGACTGATCTTGAAAGTATTGGCTTACAAAAGCAAAATAAGTCATCACATAAAAAATTATTCAGTGTTAGTGCAAGAAGCGAACTGTGAAACACACTGTAAAACCTATGAAAAGTGACAGTGGTATATGAAATACAGACCGCATTAGCCACGCGATTTTCTTTCGTTCCAATTCTTGGATGTAGGATTTCCCTCCCTTGGTAGAAACCTGTTGAATGGACACATTTGGTCTAGGAAGTCCTAATTGTTTTGTTGTCAATTGATCTTCATTAGTACGCCGACTAAAAAGGAGTTTCTGTCAAAGAGCGAATCGAGTTATTGCACTGGACAGGGCAGCCATCTTGACAGAATATGCCTCCGTCGAAGCTGTATGACGTTCGTATAGGCTTTTACGTCCACTACTTATGACAAGACCAGGAGGGGCGAGCCCTCCCGGAAGCCATAGAGAATGCATTGAGAGCTCTGTTTTGTGAAAAAAATGGATTTAACATGGGAGTCAATGGGAGAGGTCTGGGGCGATTTTCATTTCGCCCCAAATCGCCCCAGAAGGGGTGGGGCCATTTGAAGCACGACTTTAGGCTGACTGAACGACTGTTACCTGATTCGACAATGACATACAGAGACAGATCAGACGGTCTAGTGGTAGAATCCGACAGAAAAAAAAATATTACATTTAAATTTACGTGTCATTTACGCGACTTACAAGGATATTGCGTTTATACATAAGGAGTTTTTTTTTTTTTTTTTCCCTAGGCAGTGCGTCGCCCCAATCGCCCTTATGGACGAGCCGCCCCTGGTAGTAGCGTATAAAAGGTGGCGGAAATGGGTTCTGTGGCGCAATGGACTTCTAGTGAGCAATGGAAGAAGCCATTCAAAGGTTTTGGGTTCGAGTCCCACCAGAATCGTGTGCTTTTAAGGATGCTGAGGTACAGCGTGGTGCCAATACGTGCTGCTCTGCCCTTGCCACGACCCAAAAAGGGCTTTTCATCCTTACTCCTCGTACACTGACCCAAACCTGCCAAAAATGAGGCCTCGCATCATGTGGAGGTGTTGAGTCCTTTGAGGAAATACTGACTGGCTCCTTGCAAATGCGTCAGGTGAAACTGCAGCCGAACTCTTAAAGAGCTGCCGAAACCCGGGATCGAACCAGGGACCTTTAGATCTTCAGTCCAACCCCCTGGCTTTCGTTAGACACGTAGATAACCTTGTGGTTGCATCCAAAGACTCGTTAGCGCAGTAGGTAGCGTGTCAGTCGCATAATCTGAAGGTCGTGAGTTCAATCCTCACACGGGGCAAGTTGCCTTTAGTGCAACCAAAAAGCAACACTTCACCTTTTACCTCCCAAAATGTTCAACTGTGCGACGTGGCGATTGCTCCAACCCATCGCTGTTTACCTTGTGGGTAGTAGCATGCTAACTTTAGATAGCTGGCTCAGACACCTCGCAAATCTCCTCAGACGTTTTTTTCACTTACAATAACGGGTTTATGCGTTTGTTCAGGAGTCTGATCCGGTGCATCTGAAAGGTGGACGTGAACGACATCTTGGAGGAGACAGGCTGTCCTTTGTCTGCCAACACAATAAAGGGAAGCTCTTGTCAGAAGTGGGATTCGAACCAAGGCCTCCAGAGAGACTGCGACCTGCGGTCCCGTATCAGAAGATAATGGCAGTGGTGGGATTTGAACCCACGCCTCTCAGAGAGACTGGAGCCTAAATCCTGTGCCTTAGACCGCTCGGGCACACTACCAGGAGTGTCGAACTCTTCTGAACCATCTGTGAGGAAGTTAGAGTGGAGAGCAAAGCCAGCTTGTTATAATGGCAGCGTTGGGATTTGAACCAACGCCTCCAAGACACTGGAACCTAGAGAGCCAGCTACCGAAGGAACAGCCAGGGAAATGATGGAAATGTTGGAGGTGAGAGCCAACCACGTTCGTGCCGTGCAGCGTCTTCGCCCGCTCTGCCATCCTGACTGCATGAAGAGCAAACTTTGAGAAGGAGCGCACAAGAACTGGCCTATCTTGGGCCCGCTGCGGAATTTGCTTGACCTCTACCGCTCTACAGAATGCTCTCAGTGAGATGAGTCGGCTGGCGCTGGAATGGACTTTCTATCTCCAAGCAGTCAAAAGTTATGCAAGTTTCAAATATGAATGGAATTACACGAGAAACAGGGAATTGAGACTTCTGTAAAGAAAGGATCCATGCGTCTGCCGGGAATCATACCCTGGTCAACTGCTTAGAAGGCAGCTACGATAACCACTATACCACCAACGCTATACGGGTATTGAGACGGCTCGGCCACACAAGCCTCGAAATTCTTCTGAACAGTCGTTGAGAAAGCTATATTGACGGGCTGTATTTGCACTGCTGGTCATAATGGCAGCGGTGGGATTTGAACCCACGCCTCCGAAGAGACTGGAGCCTTAATCCAGCGCCTTAGACCACTCGGCCACGCTACCGTGAGATACACAAAGGCTCTGAGCAGAAGGTTGAGCAACTGCATTGGGGAGAACCTACAGAGTAGAAGCGATGCGAGAACACGTCAGAATGCCGAGGCCAACATCTTGTAGACTTGTGTAAAGAATTGATGCTTGCGTTGGCCGGGAATCGAACGCGGGTCAACTGCTTGGAAGGCAGCTATGCTCACCACTATACCACCAACGCTACACATATGATAAAAAGGTAAAGGTAAAGGTAATGGAAGTAAAGGAAACAGCTGTGTCCCACAGCATGGCCAAATTTGATCTGTTCAAGGCAGTGCAAGCTAAGAATTCCAAGACCCGAAGCACATGCAGGTAAGGACGCTCACATTGGCTTCTGCCGGGAATCATACCCTGGTCAACTGCTTAGAAGGCAGCTACGATAACCACTATACCACCAACGCTATACGGGTATTGAGACGGCTCGGCCACACAAGCCTCGAAATTCTTCTGAACAGTCGTTGAGAACACTATATTGACGGGCTGTATTTGCACTGCTGGTCATAATGGCAGCGGTGGGATTTGAACCCACGCCTCCGAAGAGACTGGAGCCTTAATCCAGCGCCTTAGACCGCTCGGCCACGCTACCGTGAGATACACAAAGGCTCTGAGCAGAAGGTTGAGCAACTGCATTGGGGAGAACCTACAGAGTAGAAGCGATGCGAGAACACGTCAGAATGCCGAGGCCAACATCTTGTAGACTTGTGTAAAGAATTGATGCTTGCGTTGGCCGGGAATCGAACCCGGGTCAACTGCTTGGAAGGCAGCTATGCTCACCACTATACCACCAACGCTACACATATGATAAAAAGGTTCCGGCTGTACAGATCGGGCCGTTGAACTGACTGGCTTAGCTTTACTTTTTCAGCACATTTACATTTACATTTACATTTAGTCATTTAGCAGACGCTTTTGTCCAAAGCGACGTACAAGGGAGAGAACAGTCAAGCTAAGAGCAATAAAAAAGCATGGTGTAACAATAAATACTACTTTACATGAGAATTAGAAAAACAACAACCTAGAAAAGAGGAAAAAGAAGTGCAGGAATGTAGTGCTGAAGTGCAAGTTAAGCGCTAGTCAGGTGCCAGTTAGGAGGGGAGGTGCTCTCTGAAGAGTTGGGTCTTCAAAAGCTTCTTGAAGGTAGAGAGGGACGCCCCTGCTCTGGTAGTACTAGGCAGTTCGTTCCACCAACGTGGAACTACAAATGAAAATAGTCTGGATTGCCGTGCTTGCACGGACGGCAGTGCCAAACGACGCTCACTAGACGAGCGCAGCGTCCTGGGTGTAACATTTGCCCTTACAAGAGCATTTAGGTAGGTGGGAGCAGAACCAGTAAGCACTCTGTAGGCAAGCATAAGTGACTTGAACTTAATGCGAGCAGCTACTGGCAGCCAGTGGAGCTCGATGAGTAGCGGGGTGACGTGTGCCTTTTTCGGTGGAGCAACTGCATTGGGGAGAACCTACAGAGTAGAAGCGATGCGAGAACACGTCAGAATGCCAAGGCCAACATCTTGTAGACTTGTGTAAAGAATTGATGCTTGCATTGGCCGGGAATCGAACCCGGGTCAACTGCTTGGAAGGCAGCTATGCTCACCACTATACCACCAACGCTACACATATGATAAAAAGGTTCCGGCTGTACAGATCGGGCCGTTGAACTGACTGGCTTAGCTTTACTTTTTCAGCACAAAAGCAGCGATCTAGGAAAAAGGAGAGACTTCTCTGGAAGTAAAGGAAACAGCTGTGTCCCACAGCATGGCCAAATTTGATCTGTTCAAGGCAGTGCAAGCTAAGAATTCCAAGACCCGAAGCACATGCAGGTAAGGACGCTCACATTGGCTTAGGTGAGGTATGATGAGGTAGTCCTCCCGTATCAGAAGATAATGGCAGTGGTGGGATTTGAACCCACGCCTCCAGAGAGACTGGAGCCTAAATCCAGCGCCTTAGACCGCTCGGCCACACTACCAGGAGTGTCAAATTCTTCTGATCAAAATTCGTCTGTGAGGAAGTTAGAGTGGAGAGAGCAAAGCCAGCTGGTTATAATGGCAGCGTTGGGATTTGAACCAACGCCTCCAAGACACTGGAACCTAGAGAGCCAGCTACCGAAGGAACAGCCAGGGAAATGATGGAAATGTTGGAGGTGAGAGCCAACCACGTTCGTGCCGTGCAGCGTCTTCGCCCGCTCTGCCATCCTGACTGCATGAAGAGCAAACTTTGAGAAGGAGCGCACAAGAACTGGCCTATCTTGGGCCCGCTGCGGAATTTGACCTCTACCGCTCTACAGAATGCTCTCAGTGAGATGAGTCGGCTGGCGCTGGAATGGACTTTCTATCTCCAAGCAGTCAAAAGTTATGCAAGTTTCAAATATGAATGGAATTACACGAGAAACAGGGAATTGAGACTTCTGTAAAGAAAGGATCCATGCGTCTGCCGGGAATCATACCCTGGTCAACTGCTTAGAAAGCAGCTACGATAACCACTATGCCACCAACGCTATACGGGTATTGAGACGGCTCGGCCACACAAGCCTCGAAATTCTTCTGAACAGTCGTTTAGAAAGCTATATTGGGCAGGTCCTCCCCAGAGTGCACAGTGCTCAGGTGGGCTATCTCCCGGGCCTTTCTGTGTGGAGTTTGCATGTTCTTCCAGTGTTCACAAGGGGTTTCCTCCACTAAGCACCCCAACAGAAAAACATGCAAAATAACAGAACACATGTCCATCCCTGACCAAAGATGGACAGTTCACTTCACTTGGTCCCTGGGCGCTACAAGCTGCCCACTGCTCCTGGGAGGTCCTTGAGGAAGGACGGTCCAGGATGGGAAACAGCAGAAAATAAATTCACCGCAACCTCAGGCCTACCTGCGTGTGTGTGTGTCCTGTGTCGCCTCCATATATGCACGTGTGTGTTCCAGTGTGTCGTGTGTGCCATTAAAAACCTGACAAAGGTCTTAATTAATAGCTGCAAGGTTTATAGGAATCCATTAGCTGGAGAGCTAATAAAACAAGCTGCCACACTCGCTGCGCCATGGCAACCCATTCAGTTATTAAATAATGCTGGTCGTGTCCATTGTTCTGGCTGGTCTAAAAAATTACGTCCAACTGGCTAAGTAAGACCACGATAAACTATCCACGTGTAGGTAGAGCAGCACACTATCCCAATACAAACAACTAAGCACGGAAGAAAAATGTAAGTCACGAAAAAGGCGCCACGTCATATACATTTAGTTTATGTTGTTGCTGTTATCAAGTGATGCAGTGGGGTTAATAAGGGTTCAGGCTGAGGTTTGCGAGGCGATCACGTAGGGCAATTACATCATCAGATTAGAAAGTGTGCGGATCGGCGTGCAGATGAACACCAATCCGCGGAAAGATTCGAATCTGCACACTTTGGAACCCCGATTCGAAAGTATGCCGATTCAGTCTCTGGATCCGCCCTGTTCGTGTAAACCAGGGGTGGGCAATTCATTTCCCCAAGGGGCCACATGAGATAGTGGGACTGTTGTGGAGGGCCGGACCAATAGGCTGAACTCAATTCTGCTCAATATAAGTTGTATCTCTTTATAAAAAACATTAAATTGTATGTTTTTGATTAACTGCTACTGGTAAGAGTAGATGTTACATTTAGGCTATCAAAAATGTGGTGCAGGCATAGTAAAAACGCCAACAAAAACGATTTTGAAAATGAGCATGTCTTTGCAGTATTAAAGGTGTGCCCAGACGACCAATACACATGGCACACACACACACACACACACACACGAGAGCAATCTTGCAATGCAATTTTATAAATATACAAATGAATAGTAATATCAATTTTTATCAGCGCAAATGCTCGCAGGCACACCCACACGCACGAATGTAGGCCTACGGAAATAAATAAATATATTTTTACGGAAAAAAATATTCCGCTTATTACACTGTTACTTGCCAAAACAATAGACAAAAGACATTCCTCCAAAATACCTATTTTTAATGATTTTGTTGCCGTTTAGTTCTTCACGCAACCCAACTTCTGACTTCAAGTTTCAATGACTTTCAGTTACCTTAAAATGACCGGACTACTTGCGGAATGATATGAAAGATGTGAATTAGAAGCACAAAACCCGTTGCCAATGACAGCAGTTATACATTTTTCGCAGCAGTGAATATAAAGAAATTACAGACCTGCGAACATTGGGAGGGCCCATTCAAATCAACGGAACTTTTTGGAACATTCTGAAGAGCCGTATAATAAGTACAGGTATTTATTTACGTTTGATTCCTAATTTACCATTGACCTCCGCGGGCCGGTCAGGGACAGTCAACGGGCCGCACTTTGCCCAGGTCTGGTGTAGACGAAAGGTCGATCCGGAGACATTTCTCTCCAGATTGAGGCAATCTAGTGTCCGTGTAAACAGGGTCTTAGTCAGCTCGGTCAGAAAACTGTTGATCTAACCTGATTGTTTCATAACGGCCTAATGCATATAGGAATCAAATGACTGATGATCCACTACTGGATTCTACATTCCACTCCATGAATTAACTCACAAAAATAGGTTTGATAATAATGAATAAAATAACATTCACATGTACACGACATTATGTCTAAATAACTTATCAAAATGCAAAACAATATTATGTTTTTGGGCATCAAACTATTTTCTCACATTGTCTCTTACATCTCTATCCATATAACATTATTTGTATTGCCTGGAAGACAATAGAAATATGATCAGCACTAAGAATTAAGCAAATACATTGATGATGAAACAGTCACATTTTCCCATGGCACTGTGCTCAGAGAACAATAATTATAAACGCCCACATTAGTTCCGTTGTCTTCAGCCAACCACAAGGGGTCTATATTAATCTACCAGACAGAAGCCCTACTCTTGTCTTTATTTGGGTTGAGGTAAGATTACTTCTGTCCATTTCATAATCCCATTCATAATTCTAAGTCCTAAGAAATGCATCTACATGTCTTTTTCATATGACAAACTGTATAAAGTATTTTTCATGGACTGATGTTGCTGTTATTTTCTGTACTACAGGAGAGGCACATAGTGATGAATCTCACTAACAGAGATGACTTTCAGGAGGCTTTGGTGAAAAACCTTATCATTGTTATACTGGGTATTGTCATCAACTGCATCAATGGGATCATAGTTTTGACTTTCTGCAAGAACTCTGTTTTTCACAGTGACTCAAGATACATTCTGTACATGAATCTAGTAGTGAACGATATGATCCTGATTTATGTTTCTCTGACATTGTATGTTTTGACTTACGCCTATCCAAATTTGAGTGCCTCCATGTGTTATACTTGGAGTGTGATTGGTTCAACCACACACAAACACACCAATTATCTTGGCAGGTATGGCTATTGAGCGTTATATTGCCATCTGCAAACCTCTCCATCATGCCCAGATCTACACAGTACGCAGGACTTACATTATCATTGCTCTCACCTGGGGAGTCGGCTTTGTACCTGCTGTTATTATTGTCCTTGCCACGGCCTATAGGCTTTTTCTCATCAGTAATCTTTTGTATCTACCTTAACTTATACAACACTAGATACCATGCAGAAAAAGTGAAGGTGGTGCAAACCCTTTATATGTCATTTGTGTGGCTGACGCTGATCTATACCTACTTTATGATATTTCAAACTGCCAGAGCAGCAAAAGGGGACACTGCTTCAGCCAAAAAGGCACAGAACACCATTTTATTACACGGAGCTCAGCTGCTTCTCTGTATGTTGTCCTATATCACTCCTTTATCTGATGCTGTTTTAATCAGTTTTTTCCCAATGCATCGCTCAAAAATAACATTCCTATGTTACCTGATCACAAACTGTTAGGATCTTGTATATGCACAACTGCAGGAGACAAGGTTTGGAGGACTCACAGAGGGTTTTATTCCAGGACAAACAAAGGATTCAATGGCACACGGTAAACAAAAGACGTCCTTCCAGTAAATAACACAAAACGCCGTCTTGAGGCAACAAACTCAAAAAGTCCACAAGGTATCCAAAATCACAGAAACAAAGGAAGTCCAACAGACCGTGAGCTGCGGTGAGCAAGGATCAATATATCACAGGAGCAAGTTCTTGCTAGGAGCAGGTGAGCATAAAAGAGTTGACTGTCCCTCGGGTAGAAATCCCATGACTGAGCAACGAAGCTCAGAAACAAGGGGCTTAAAACAGCCACCTGAAACGAGGAACAGGTGATTCCTCTGATCACCTGGCATGGGGTTTCCTAGTTCGTTTGGCAAGGGCTTGAGACATGTGCCGGGGTTTTTCTGGGCCGAATCTCAGGGGCTTGTGGGTTCTGGCGGCATCTCCTGGCCGGTCGAGGCATGACACAAACATTATTCCAAGGTTGCTCACTCCTCTAATTTATAGTGTTAGGGATCAGACATTTGCCAAACACATGTCAAACCCTCCTGCAAAGCCATCATTGTTAAAGTCAAACTGAAGAGAAGGATGCTGAAATGTTCTAGCAAGAGGGTGTGTTCATTAAAGGGTTAAAGTTGCATGTCATGAAACAAAATGCATATTTTTAATTCTCCAACCTGAAGCCTAAACTTGAACAAGATTATTTTTGTGCTTGTATATTGCATTTGGAATAATGTTGGGATGTGTTCAAATGTTTTAGAAATGAAAGCACAACGTATTATGAATATGCATCTAGAAACAGCATGTGTGTGTTTCTACCAGGCTTATGCAGGTATTATAGCATTATATTGTCAACCCAATGTTTTTTGCACCAAATAACGTAAAGCAATATGATTTGGTGTAAAATATTAACATTATATTATTTACAAAAATAATATAAAATCAAATCATATGAAAATGTCATAATGGTGGTTATTTGATTCTCAATTGACGATGTATTTCCAATATTGTGTGGTTGCCTGGCATAGCAAATTTGTTTTTATTTCAATATATTGGGGGGAGGGGGGCATTTTGAGCATATTTGAATATTAGGGGGGATGCACCCCCTATATATATTATAATTACGGATCGGAATGCAGACACCAAAAATCCCAACAAATCATCACATACAAATGATTACTCTACTCCACCTCCTTTCCCGAGTCTCTGATCAGATGAAAAATGATGCATATAATGATATCATCTGTCACAAGCTAACAACTTCCATGCACAGCACTTGAGACCTTGAGAGCTCTCTCACTCATTACGCACACTGCCCTCTGGTGGTGACCACGAGTCAGAGATGCATGGCCAAATTCATAATCAGCATTTCTCTCCTTGGCAGAGTGCCAGACTTCTTATTAACCTATGCTGGTTTGCATCCTTTCCCAGGTCCCAACATAATCCTTAGTGACAGTCTGCTAATAAAGGTAGTAGTTTGTTTTTGTATCAAACTAGGGAGCTACCTAAAGGTGTGCAAAAAACCTGCCAAACCCCAGTTTGTGATGATAAAAGCTTGCTTGCATTCTAACTGGTATGCTGATGATGATGCTGGTGATATAGTTGTTAATGACGTGCTGTACATTTTCACATGGTAGTCTATATTATACATACTGTTGCTTTAAGCTTCATTCGGTTTATACCTGGAGTCACTGGTCATTCTGGCTCCTTCAGGGTTAATAACATGGCTTTAACTTGGCTGTAGCCTACTGAGAGAGCACTGTTAGATGGTATTTCCTGCCTGCAGGGTATTTATAATGTCCTTTAGGAATGTGGGTGCAAACCTTCACCATTACCCTTCGATACCCTGTCCAAATACAATTGTCGTGAGAATTGTAGGTTTTATATTTATACCTAGAGGTGTTCTGCTCTGTGACCTCAATGCTAATGGAAAGCCGTGGGAACTGCAAATAAAATAATAAATTAAATGCAAATAAACTGGCTAACAGTGCAGCCAACGTAACCTTTATTGAGCCACATTTGAGCCACATTTTCTCTTTCTGTAATGATAATAAGTATAAAGTTACAGTTTTGTCTAGTCCAGGCACGACATCAGGGTCTGTGGTGGGCACATCAAATCTGCAAAATTGAACCAACCGTGGATGTTTTTTTTTTTTCAGATATATTGAGGCGTGTACGTATATCAGGTGGTTATGTTTAGGTCGTTCCTATTTCAGTACAAAGATGACAAGAAGGAATGTCTCATGTGAAAGACCACAGTAGGGTAGCAGACTGAATGGAAGTGTTTACCTGCTTTGAACACCAGGAGGCATCATTTACAATAGGGAAGGGGGGAAGAACCTGGATACTCTTAAACATCCTCTTATGCCATGAACCCTGCCAACAGAGGCCACTTCATAAAATGTCATATGAATGGAATCGGAATATCTTATTAATGACAATTTTAGAGCCTATTCTCATTCACATTTTAGCAAATCAAAGACTTGCGTGTTTTATAAATGTTTATCTAGAGAATTGTAATTTAATATGTCTTTAATGGTTAACCATTTGTTGGCATGCTTTTCACGTTAAGTACCAACAACAGTTGTCCCCTATTCTGCCTCTTTCTTTACAAAAGTTCTATTGGAACCAATCAAACTGTTCTCTTACAATACAATCGTGCCCATATAAACTAGTCTGCCAAAAATGAAGAATGTCGAAACAATGATTCATCGTTAAGCTTATAATATGATGTGTAATATTATTATTCTGCAATTAAATGCTTTAGCCGGTGTTGTGATACCAAACTATCATTTTCTGTTGAGACACAACTTACACACGATCCCTCGCAGACACGCACGTAAAATTCCGATGAACCCTTATTCTCTGAGCCACTAGTAGCAACCAAAGCGCGCACCCGACGATATGCCGACCGCAAGCACATTAGTTGCTGTGCAGTAAAGTAATAGCTTCGTAGGGGGCGATTTTAAATGAAAAGATACAATGGCTCATAGATTCCTAGAGTCGTAAATACATAGCCTGTGGGTTCTTACCCAAAACAACGCACGAAATGGCGGTAAACTTAGGATTTATTCGGGTCAGCTCCCTACAGCTCTTCTATAATTCAAGAACATAGATGGACGTTTGAGAAGAAAAAGAAGAGGATAATTCGAGTTTTGAGAGTAAGTCCTTACAATGTACAATGACTGTTATTTTTTAGTAAATCAATGATAACCGTTCATATAGGAGATGTAGCCTAAGGTATAGACAACAAACAATTTAGAGTCCATTCTAAGTTTGTTGGCACTGAATCTGGGGGAATAAGTGTGTTAGATGTTAGAATATTAGAATATATATTAGAATATACATCAGAATAAGTGTGTCGAATATTGTTGGGCTTGGGGTACATGCTTACAGCTGACATTGCAAATGCTTTTCCTAACATCACCCAGAGACACTGTAAATTGTATCTTATGTATTTGATTTTTCAAACACAGTGGACCTGAGAGCTTTCATTCTCTTCAATTATAGATACATCTCGTCTTCTCTAACAGATATAGGCAGGTCTCTGGAGAGGAGAGCATTTTTGCAACATTTATGTGCGTCAAGGTTAGCAAAAGATAATGAAAGTGACGAAAATTTTACCTCAGGTTTGTTAGTGATTCTCAGTGTCATCAAAGACAGACATACACAGCCCAAACAACAGAAAAGTTGGTGAAATTGGTGAATATTAAATACATAGTGAACAACCTACTAACTTATTACTTCAGAGTTTGTGTTCAAAATTGATGGTTTGTATGGCAGCAAAATAGCACAGTACCAGTAGCATTTCATAGTTTTTCATTGCAGAGAGAAGGACTTGCTGTCTATTTTAGGGAGCATCTACTAACAAAGCAGGTGCCCCTCAGTGCATATTGTATGTCAACAGCTGTGGCAAGAGAATGTAACCTACATGAAATTATTACTCAATAAGAGGGCACTTAGCACTTTCTGCTGTAGCGCCATTTGCATCCAGTCTATAGATAGCTTCACTTTCAACATGAGGTTTCTTTTTCCCAGATGTGGTACCATTAAGAGAGTACTCCCCTTTCTGTCTATTATTGGATACCTTGTTGCATGAGGAAGTTATGTTGCATTAAGAGGTTTGATTAGGCTTTGCTCTGTTTACTTAGTTTCCTTACTAAAATATGAAATGTAATCAACACTATTGTGGACTCTCTATAATGTAGATTGAGGTCTTTTTGAGCTTGAGATTTTGTAAAAATACATTATATTTCAAAACTGAAAAGAATAAATACTGTAAAATGTTGACTAAGTCATAATGATAGCCTACTGTGCTTCCCCTTAGGTATGTGATTGCACAAGCAAGCAATCACATATTGGTCTCCCTAAGTGTTATTATTATTCTGGTCATTTTTGGCACCTCTTCAACTCCTAGTTTTCACCATATCGATTCCATTGCAGTCAAAACAGGCCGGTTCTAATGCTTTGTAGTGTGCTTGTAGCCTACTCAGCTAATTGATCCACTGATTTTGTTTTAGTTTTCATTTTTAATTGATTGAATTTCCCATTGAAAATGAATGGGGGGAAGTCCTATGTGTTGGTGGTATAGTGGTTAGCATTGCTGCCGTCTAAGCAGTTGACCCGGGTTTGATTCCCTTTGTAAGTTGCTTTGGACAAAAACGTCTGCTAGGGGTTGCACAGAGTACTGGAGCAGTTACATCAATTCTCGAGTTGCAACTTAACATTAACAAGTTCCTGTTAATCATGTGTTGCTGAATCTCGGACGTACTCAGTTTCCAGTTAGAGACATTGGCAAACAGAGGGAGGTTGGCAACAGCAGAGAATGATAAAACAGTTGTTTGCAAGTTCTTTGATAAAACAGAAAATGGCAAATTTTCTTTCCCTATTTTTATTGTGATAAAATAAACGTGCGATAATTGTGAGTGGTGGATGGATTTCTCAAGGATGTCTCTAACTTCGAGTAATATAATAGATTAGGCTAGTACACTGATGCGGCTAACCATATTAAATTTGGTTGGAAATCTCTATCATCGATATCATCCATACTTCACCATTGCATAAGACCAAGTGTTATCTTCATATCCTATCAGAGGCCAACCCAATCATTGTTCCATAGTCTTATAATTGATGGAAGACGCCTCCCGCATGAACATTGAAAATTGACAGATTCATATTTTAATAGCAGTGTCTGTTTTACCAGCCTATGTGTGACAGAATGTCAGTGGGTCATTGGTATTAGAAAATGATTGCCCTGCGACTTATTAGATGATATTTATTGCCCCAACAACAGGTGGTAGGAGAGTCAAACCTTATGGTATGCAAAGGTCGACTGCTGTTGCATCGCAACCATTTTCTTGCAGAAATACACCTATATTTTATAACTTAGAGATATAACCATTGATATCTTTGACTTCACAATTTTTTGGGAAGTAAAAATGTCCTATAACCAATATTTGTGTAGATCTCTTAACTCTGAAGTGCAAAGGGAAATTTCAATGGGTTTATTTTTGGCGACTTTCTTCAAAATATCACATTTCATCATTTGAGGTGCTTCTATGTTGTTTTGAAGGGGACTATGGTGAAGGACAACTTACCTAGCTGGGCCCCGGACCCAGGAGATATGCTGGTGGATATCAACGTTGGAGGGCTGAAGCGCAGCATGTTCTCCAGCACGCTGCGCAAGTTCCCCGATACTCGTCTGGGACGCTTATTGGCCTGCGAGTCTGAGGAGGCTATCCTGCAGGTCTGTGACGACTACGACGAGCAGCTGAAGGAGTTCTACTTTGACCGCAACCCGGGTCTCTTCCCTTACATCCTGCACTTTTACCAGACGGGCAAGCTTCACATCATGGAGGGGGTGTGCGTTTTCTCATTTTGCCAAGAGATTGAGTACTGGGGCATCAATGAGTTCTTCCTGGACAGTTGCTGCAGCTACCGTTACCATGATCGCAAGCTGGAGAACCGACACAAGAACTGGGACGAGGACAGTGACGTAAGCAGTGTGGACACATCTGTAGATGAAATCTCAGACCTCAACAAAGACATCTTGCTATTCCAGGACATGAAATGTGGCAATGTCCGTCGGTGCTTATGGCTGACCCTGGAGAACCCAGGCTACTCCATCCCCAGCAAGCTCTTTAGCTTATTGTCCATCTCTGTGGTCCTGACCTCCATTGCAACCATGTGCATTAACAGCATCCCAGAGTACCAGGTCTACGACCAGAGTGGGAAGCAAATAGAGGACCCCACCATGCAGACGATAGAGACCTTCAGCATCTGCTGGTTCACTTTCGAAGTGGTGAGCCGCATGCTTCTGGCACCAAACCGGTGGAAGTTCTTTATGATGCCACTCAATATGATTGACATCATCTCAGTGTTGCCTATCTATGTCACTCTACTCTTTGACTTGGTGGTGGGCAGTGAATCCGAGCTAGGAAACCTGGGAAAGGTGATGCAGGTGTTCCGACTTATGAGGATATTCCGAGTGCTGAAACTGGCCAGACACTCAACAGGCCTACGGTCACTGGGAGCAACACTAAGGGTGAGACAAGCTAGTATGTGCAGATGCCTAGCCTACACTGTAATATGTACAACGTTGTATCACATTGCATTATTAATGGAATCCAAGCCTGGATCATCCTGAATGTGTAGTAATTTGATCCTGTAGAATTCTTAAGGGAGAAGAGCATTACATCGATCCTTCTCAGTACTCTCCTGCTCTAAGCAACACCACAGTAAGAGATCAGGGCTGCCATGGTGGCAGCTGGAGCTGCTTGGTCATGATATGTCCTAGTACTAGTTATTGCCGAAAATCAAAGTATGTAATGAAAATCTGAGGAGAACGAAACCTATTATAATATGCTTCACAATGAATTTAATAATCAGTATGTACAAAACTACATTCTAATACAAATTGTTTGGTATTCAATTCTCACTTTTTCATTAATGACAATGTTATTGGGTTGGATGTTGAATGTTTTGCTGTTATGTTTGGTGCAGACTGAAATGCCCAAATATCTCGGGAATATCACCTTGACAATGACTTATTCAACACAAATACACAGTATAGCCTAGAGGGAAATAAAGACTACTAATAGATATTACTGAATTTAACCCTTACATTCGCTTCCCCTTGTCTCTCTGTGCAGCACAGCTACAGAGAGGTTGGCATCCTGCTGCTTTACCTGGGTGTGGGCGTGTCCGTGTTCTCAGGCATGGCTTACACAGCTGAGTATGAGGAGGACGTTGGGCTGGACACCATCCCAGCATGCTGGTGGTGGGGGACCGTTAGCATGACCACTGTGGGCTACGGGGACGTGGTGCCCGTCACGGTAGCGGGCAAGCTGGCCGCCTCCGGCTGCATCCTCGGCGGGACTCTGGTGGTGTCCCTGCCTATCACTATCATCTTCAACAAGTTCTCCCACTTCTACCGCAAACAGAAAGCCCTGGAAGCGTCAGTGCGCAACAGCAACAAGAAGAAGCTGAAGATGGACGTGGATGCTGGATCCGACGGGGACAGTCAGTATCTAGAGGAGGAAGATGACGACGATGATGACGATGACGGTGGGGTGGTGAACTATAGTTACATTGAGCACTTACCTCCTGTAGACAGAAAGAAAGAACTTTACCAGCTCTGAGTTACAAATCTTATCTACACATAGCTTTAATCCTCAAATATTCAACACTTATACATGGGATATCTTGATATTAAAATCAAAGACATTCATTTTCAGTATTGCTTCCCTGAAGCATGATACACTATAGAATTTAAGAAGAGTATTCTCTCTTTCCCTGGCTAAATGGCTGAACTACATGTCATGGTCTTGAAAGAATATGTTGATCCTGCATAAATGAAAACATTCAGGCTACAATATAGTTACATTTGGCAGTACCCTGTTTACAGCATGCTCAAAAATAACTGTGCAGGACCTCTGCTTGCTTTTATGACTGTCTGCCTTGATCCCTGATCAATCAGCCGTGGCTCTACACTTAAGTTTCACAGTTTGGATATGTCTTGAAGGGATTACTCCTCCTGGGAACAATTTACTCAATTCTTCTCTTTTCACACCCTGCACAAACTGCCCACCTCAAACACAGTCTTCTGAGTCCATAACACAGTGCAGCGCTGTAATGTACATCCCACCACTAATGCTTTCAAACTGCACTCCAAGCTCACTTTCCGTAAGTTTCCGTTTTTTGGATGCGCATTATATGTAATATAAGCTTCTTTTTCACAACATATTGTCCGTTAGGCCTATATCTACATGTCTTCCATCAACCATATTATGAATCTGAAGAAAGACCATGTATTTTGTGAATGTTACAGCTGTTAAAACAGAACCAATGCTGCATTCTTTACTGAGGCGTTAAAATGCCATTAAAAATAGAAGGCAAAATACATTCTATAATAACTTATTGTAATGTTTTCACAGAAAACAAGTAAAACATGTCAAATATTTTGAGAAGACTTGCATCATATGTTGCACATCGAGAGGTTTTAGTAAGATCTGAATTTCTGGTCACAGAGATTTGGCACTTAGAATTGTAGAACTCTAGAATTGTCTGCTAGTGCCAATCATTTTACTGTTATGTCAGACAGTTTGAAAACTGTCACAGTTTTTAAGAGATCCATGAAACAAATCTAGTCTTAAGAGTAAGCACTCATACATATCGCACATGTTGAATGTTTTTATTGCAACTTTAAACGCCTCCATATGTAGGTAACATTCACTATTGTCTAGCTTGCCCACCCCTAGCTAATAGTTTCTCAAAAAAACATAAAAGAAAACCTAAACATTTCTTCAGGTGTGTGTTGGTTGGAATCTTCCATTAGACTAAGGGAAGGTTCAAATTGATATCATCCTCCTATTTATACTGGACTTGACCCAACCCTTGGGCGGATAGTGCGTGCAAACAAAAATAGCAACTGCTGTCGGCCAGACCTTTTAACCTTGCAATAAGTCATTGTGATTGCATGGGCACCTTTCTCTATTAAAATAGGGCCCTTGGTCTTTTGCATCATTGAACAGATAATGCATAAAGATCAATGTGTTTGTCGCTTATGCTAGATTCCACATTGTTTATCTTCCTCTATACAACAGGTACTGTATTCCAAAACAAGCATTCACATTGCTACATGTCATAACAGTCCACACAATTCAGAATGCATGACATGGTTCATGTATGTATGCTAGGTTAGAAATAGTGTAGCAACTGTGCTTGCTACCTGTGCCATTAACCCCTTATAGACTGCAGGCAGTGGTTAATATGAAATACTCTCCAATTTTTCAGTTACGATCTACCTTGCATAAAGCATCACAATGCTGTGTAGTGCCTACTTAAGGGATACAAGAAATGGTTGTAAACTGCTCCTGACCACCCAACAGAAATAAAAAATAATTTCTTGCAACAGCTTCAGTCAATATCTCTCCAGAGGCGGTGTGAATAACATTAATGGATGTATAGAAGTGCTGGGTTGCAACCGTTAAAACTGCATGAGACACCAATGAATTGGCAGAAAAAATTGCTTTTGCCATTCATTTATAATACGTTTGTCCCTAAATGGCCTAAGCAAACTTAAGTGTAATGTGAGAATGGATCATTAGTTTGTTACATGGTCTGACAGGCTAGAAGAGAAATGGTTTCACTGGCAAGACCTAGGCTACACATCGGTGTGTTCATTTCGAGGTTTCATCAGAAAAGTAGTCTGTACTGCAACATAGGGATATGACGTATTTAACAAATATATCTAATAAAGAGTACTTGTGATGTTATGTCCCTTTTCTTTTGGTAGCTATGTGCACTGCCCGCTTTTAGAGTAGTGATCCTAATCTGTATCTGACAAGACGAGATGGGTGTGGGATGGGACAAAAGGCAGGATGAGGGCGGTTGAGTTGAAGGGAGTCTATGAAACAAACACCACTGCACCAGACAGTGCATCGTAGTCCAGCTCAAAGTCAAATATTGACCTTATTAAATATTCATCTGGGCTATTTGGATATAAGACATCAGTAAGCGATAAAACCCCTGGGAGAACAAACTTTTTTTTTCCACTTTAAGAAATGCAACTGGCGACCAAGGCGATATATAAGAGGGCTTGGGAAAAAAACGTTCTTTCCCCATTCAGTTTCAACACAATTAAACATTCCACGGATAAACTGGGGTCGGTTTAATTTTACAGACAATTTAAAACAGGCAAACTCTAAATGCAAAACAATGACAATTTCTTTAGATATTTTCTTTTGTAATTTAAGGCAGGGCCAGTCAGAACTTAATTCCACAACCAAGGAAACTAATAGTAGCAACAGCACATCATTCACATTATATGAAGAAAATCTTTCCAGTAATGGCTACCTCAATCTACGAGCCAGGACTTGTATCAGGGGAAAACAACAGCCCATTTTCAGAGTCAAATCCTAAAATTACACAAACAGTGTGATGGGCCACGAATATATAAGGCTGGTTTCAAATAGTTCTCCACAAGGTCCTTATGGCAGTCACATGGGGTACATTGGAGGTAATCATTTCATAACATGTAACAATTCAATAGATACCAAACCCAATGCTTTAAGACATCATAATAGGTCAAAAACAGCACATAATAAGGCAATTGAAAATAAATACATGCATCTTCCCTTTAAAATCAGCAGGACATAATAATCGTGGATAGAATTGTACTCGTTTGTAGTACATATGTATTCATATAACTATGAAATATCTATAAAATCACCTGAGACAATACAACCTGAGAGGCTATGCGCACAAACATGCAAATCCTGTTTGAAAATAAATGCCAGATATGTATTCCGTTTTCAAAGTGGAACGATATACAATTTCAGTATAAAAAAAATAAGTTCCTAAGGCTTTCAAAATCTTTTCTTGGTAGAAAAATAGCAAAATTTCAACTGTGCTGTTACTCAACTAGACATATATTTAAAATATGCACAGTGCAATAAATCAATGAAGTGCACTATTATTCACTGGTTCACACAGACCAAGAAGCAATATTGTATTAAGATTTGTTCCCTTGTACTGTATACAAAATTATTGTTTCCCTCACTTTTCAACACTGGCTTTGTAACTGATGTGTGATTCCTCTTTTTGGGCTGTTATGTTCACTGGCTCTGACTTGGCAGATATACACTCCTTAGGTTTATGATGAGCGTGCATGATTTTGTTTTGAACTTGTTTGTAACTTGTAACTTGTGTATAACTGTTTTAGCTTTGGGCACAGCTCTTTACATCATTTGACCACAAGCATACGCACTTCACCAGAAAATCCATATGAATGCAACGTTTTTAGTCAGCACTTTAAACAGGATGAGGCCTGAACATGTCTGTTTTGTGAAGACTGCTTTCAAACCCTTTAAGAATCTAGCTTTTTTACAGTCAAGGAAAAGGCATGAAAAAGCAGTGTCTCCAGCATAGTACAATCCATTTGCAATCCATCAGTCTAATTTGCTGCTACAGTGCTTGACTTATATAAGGTTTCAGTGCTCTGGACAGTTTCTCTGTGGTCCACTATGTACGCCTGAACAAAGCACTGAGATAGAATGGCTGCAAGGATACTACACCGAAAAATAAATGAAGCTGAAAAAAGACCTGCTCTATAATGGCAGATTACAGTAAAGGGATGCTAAGAACCATCAGTTCGTACCAGTCATTATGACAGAACTAGAAAAAAACCTGACAAAACTAAGAAAATAAGTACAATTCAGTGTATGGCAGACAAAAATGCAACTTTGACCCTCCTGCTAGTGAAATAATACAGTACCATCCACAGCCGCAATCTAGCAGTACCTACAGAGAATAACAACATGAATTTCAAGTGCACTGAAATAACTTAACGAGCAAGTCTGCATGCCAGGCAGCGTGGAATGTGTTCGATCAAACTTCAGAAGTAATCACGGCCTTGAGTGGCTGGCTGTGGCGGCTCAGTTCTTCTGCCGCCGTTTCTTGGCCTCGATGGCATCCAAGATGGGCTGGCGCTTGGTCTGGTAGCGCTGACGAATCTCCTCGATCTCCTGCTCCATCTGAGGGTCCAGAGATGCCAGCCTCCTCCTCAGTTCCTCCACGCTCCACGAGCGCATCTACAGAAACACACACAACCACCATCAGGGCAGAGTCCACTGCACACAAACCTAAAATGTCATGGAAGTTCTTCTGCACCACATTCAACAGCAAGCCATTAAAAACAGCAACTACATACACTGTGCCGGTAAGGATGCAATCGAGGCAGTGGATGAAAAAGACAACATGGTCTTGTGTCGACAAATCAAAACGATGTAGACTTGATGGACAAAAACAGCTTGACCCAGGGCATAGGTCTCAGAACAGTTGTTGCCCCAAACACCAATGTCACAGCAATTTCACACCATCAGCAACGAGCTCAGTAAACCTGGGTCATGGCCTTGTGTTTTATTACATTTCCCTCTGTGGATTCCTTGCGGCTCCGACAAGCACAGTTTGTGGCTATTTATTGCCCTGATCGATGGGAGGAAAAAATAACAGTGACCTTGGTATCTTTGTGCTAAGTGACGAGTCTTGACCCTTCAGGCTAAGAAGAAGCAGATTGAACAGTCATTCAGCAAGGGTGAGCGGGAAAAGGCATACCCTGCACTAACCAGAGAAGTCAGGGAATTAATGTCAGGTACCAACTCATTTCGGAATTACATAGACTCTGCGTACGTCTACAAACTCTAAGGAAGTGTAGAAAAGGACATGTTGTACTTTGCTGTAGAGTATCTAACTATATACAGACTACAGAGGCGATGCCTATATATTTGTGGGCTTTCTGAAGTTACACAATGCCTCTATACTAACCTATAGCTGGAGTTACTTCTGTGAAGGGCTCAACTGATGGATGCATTGCACTTTACAGCCTGAACACTTACATGTACACCGACAGTAACAGTTTGCTGAAGGAAACTTTTAGAATTGGCACAATGTCAGTCATGGTGCTTGCTAACAAGGAAAGGGAAATGAAGATTTAGTGGTGGCTTGCCTCAAATTAATTCTATTAAGATTGAATAGATTGGCTACTGATATGGCCAAGAAAAACTTCAGGTCCAAGTTGAAAGGAATGGTTCCATTACGGGGAAAAAAATAACAGGTGCTTTTGGCATGGCTAGCTGTAATTTAGGACTAAAGCATTTCAATGGCATTCTGACTGACACACAACTACCTCTACTGGGTTACATTTTTCTTTATTGTAATACTATGTTCTTTGTCACAAATAAAGACAGGAGAGGATAAATAGCAGAACATAAGCTAATAAGTAAATAAATGAGTTATATATAAATATAATAATATACGTCACAATTTATGGCCACTGAGATCAATGATCTGTGAAGTCATTGTACTGTTACATACTGTGTCCAGAAAAAAAGATAAGGCAAATGGTCTTACAAACCATGGATCATCTTACAGGGTCATTGTAGGAGACAAAAATATATCAGATCAATAGACTGAAGCCAATCTTATCTTCTATGCGTTAAGGTTGTTGCAGCACACTACACATTCCCTGTAGAGAACATACTGTTATGCACTTTCAGAATGGTTCAACTACTATAATACGGTAAATTACTAAATTTAAATGTAGCTTTATTGCACAACAAATAAAAAGGCACTTACATGTTTGCAATAAGTTAACAATTATAATTAGTGTGTATTTCTACAAATGTGAAATGCTGTAATTTCACATAAACATTAATTATACTTTCAAAGACTCATTACTAATTTGAAAAACAAGCATATTCAATTTTAGAGTAAAATAATCTACAATCAGTACAATTTAGATGGTGAGTTTTAAATGATCTACACCATATTAAAATGAATACATCTGAAATGATGTTATTGTCTGGGAAGAGGAGTTAAGACTGAAACAGGAAAAAACTGAGTCAAGAGCAAGGGGAGTATACTCTAAAGACTTTCCACATCTTTAAAGGCACTCGTCAGCAATGTCTGAATACTCTGTTTACATCCACTCTGGCTGATGTATTGAAAATTATACATACAACTTGTTTGATGATCACACACTGTAGTGAGATTCAGTTCTTGGCACAGCTGAAAACCCTGCAGTGAGTGCATTCATACCGCAGGCAGTCATTAAACCGTGGCAAAGGATTAGCTGTAGGAAATGGCTGCACCAGCTTTAAGCGTTACTAGGCTATAGCCACATAACTAAATCAATCCATTAGTTGAACTGGTTAATTGAATGGCAAGGCATTGCAAAGGCTCACTGCAAGCTCACCGCACACGCTGCAAGAGGAGAAGCACTAGAAGAACTAAAACCACAAGCCCACCATGCATAAACGAAATTCTATTAACTGTAAGGGCTCTTAAGCACTGCACTGTATATCCCCAAAGCAGTACATTTTATTTGTGGATGAGGAGAGGCTTGTGGGCTACTGACGAGCGTTGCTGTGATTCTCAAAGCTCCTTCAGACAGACATCTCAAGATGTCAATACAGTTTGGAGACATTGCTTCACAAAGAGCGTCAAGTCGGGCCAGAAATAAAAGCAAATGACTGCTTGAAAGGGGCCTAAAAATAGGACACGCCACCATTCCCTTTCAGCAAGTCAGCAGACCAATTCTAACAACTGACACTTCAAATACTAAACATGTTCACACCTCGGAGGATTCACTCCTGGCTGAGCCTTCATGAAGTGTGATACAGTTTATTCCTGCAATAATAGGCTACTACATTTCTACAACAGGCTGTTTGCATAGCACCAGGGAGAGAAACTTTTGCAGGACTTCTTTGACCTTCGAAAACACAGAATGAACAGAACAGAACAGAAAAACTCCCAGAGCCTGTGTGTTCATCTGATGAGGCAACTGTGCCGTCTTCAGTACTCTGTCACTGTGTATCATTGTTACGGTGAGCTTGAAAAACAAACCTCTGTGACAAGACTACAGAAGAGAACAAAGTCACTGTCCTCAGGATGTCACAGACCATCAATCATTCACCTCCAAAAAGGCGGCGTATGTGATATAAATGTGATAAAAATATATATAGTCCCAGAGCCAATACAGGTGATGTGGAATGACACAGGAATGTATTTGTTTCTTGAGGCATGCGAAAATCTGAAAGCCTGTCTGAATGAAAGACCTTTTCTTTACAACCGATGGTACCGTGACAAAGATAGAAGTCTTTTTGTGGCTTCTCCGCAGACCATTCCGATATGACTTGATTGAACTCAGAGATACAGTCAACTCACACTTACCTGGGTCCAGTGGTGGAATGTAACGAAGTATTTTTACTTCGTTACTTTACTTAAGTAAATATTTACGTATCTGTACTTTACTTAAGTAAAAATAATAGTGCATACTTTTTACTTTTACTCCATTACATTTTTTAGCTATTATCTATACTTTTACTTCGCTACATTTCTACAATATGTGCTGTTACTCGTTACATTTTATGAACATAGTTTCGCCAAAATATTGCCTACACCAAACTATGGATTGCGTTGCTGTTCTGGAAGTTTAAACCAATCAGGTGGCTCTATCAACTCCAATGATATCAGAGTTCGCGCTTGGCAGCAGCACTAGCGGTAGCTTTGCCTGTTATAGTTGAAGATTCAGCCTGACTACTGCCTATTCAACATGGATCCAGAGTCGGCCTGAACTGAGCCCTCTGATATGAGCCACCCTTGGCCCTATTTAAAAGATATGTTCGAGTTCAAAGGCCCCAAGAATGACTCCTGGAGGTTTCAATGCATTTCCTGTCTCCCTCAAAAAAAAAGGAGTTGCTAGCCTTCAATAATTCGCCCTCAAATTTAAAGTAGCATATCGAGGTAAGCAGAGTGATTGCTATGCTAAGTTAATGTCCCTGACTTTTGAATATTGATATATGTATTTAATTCGTTTACTGACATGATATTATAATGTTATCTAGCGAAATGCATGTTGACATACAGCAATAGCATAAAAAAAAACATGATTGGACCTTCATTATATATTTAACATAGTGGTAAGATAAAGCTGGTAGGTTAGCTATGTCAAGCTAGCGTGCCTTGTTCTGGCAAGTTTTACAATCACATTTGTTTTTCATGTTCCATGTTTCCCTTTTTTACACGTTTACAATTAAATAAAAGATTTAAAGATATCACATGGTGTCTTTATTGGTTTGGCTTAATGGTATTAACTTTGCAAATAATCCCTGGTAGATAACTTGTCATCCGCAGAATTATAAGATATAGTGTGAACAGTATTACAGATGGTAGGCACAATAAGTACACCAACCTTTCCAATTAACAAATGTTGTTGCTTATAATTATTACTAGTAGTGACATCTGTAGAGGCATTTATTACCAGTAGCTATTTCTTTATCAAAATGGCACAGCCTAGACATTGAGAGACAACCCATTGCGTGAGTACTTTTACTTTTAACACTTAAAGTAAATTTAAAAGTAAGTACTTTTTACTTTTACTTAAGTAGGATTGTTGATGTAGTACTTTTACTTTTACTTTTATCTTCCTGGGTACTTGTACTTTTACTTAAGTACTAAACTTCAGTACTTCCTCCACCACTGCCTGGGTCTCTTACTAACTATAATATTTTAGGTTTGTTTACTAAAAATAAAAATGTTGTTTTTTTTTTTTACACAATGCGACGTCAGGGCTATTACAAATCCAAAACACATGTAACTTCATGTCATCATTACATTCCCTCAACTTAAGTTTCATCTGTTTGCTGATTTTCCAGGACATCAGGAACCACGCTGACATGGCAGTGACTCAGACAACAGCACTAAAAGTAGTCTCCTCCTTGACATACTCATCTGCTCTGTGCGCATGGGCATGTTTTTAATGTGTGGCTTCAAGGGGTAGGTAAAAAAGGGGGTTTGTGTGTCAGCCATGTTCCAGGTAAGTCTTGCTGAAATGAATTACCTGTCTGAGACTGGCCTTTAACATACCTGGGACTGTTTGCAATGAACATTTCACTTACCACCTCCATGTCTACTTCTGCTGGGATCTTGCTTTTATCTGCATTGTTGGCTACGTTTTGAGACTCTCCGTGGTTGTTGGACTCCTTCTCCTTCTCCTGCTTCTCGAAGTACTCCAGGAACGACGGCTTGGCTGGCTGCATGGTCTCCTCTCTCCCTGAAGAACAAGCACAAGGCAGAGATGTCATTACAGAAGAACAACTCCACAAAACCATCCACAAGTCTGATGATACCACGTGTGTGTATTCACCAACAGTTCTTGACATCTGCATTAAGCAGTTGTTCCCTGACTGAAGCTGAAGTGCTGTATAAGAAGCACAGGCCTAAGATGTCTGACCACTTTCTTATCTGTATTCTGCACATATAACCACAGGACGCTTGATATGAATCATTGTATTTTTATGAGACAACACTTAATTTCTGTGGTCATTACAGTGCTCCATTAGGCAGGCCATGGCCTGAGTAATAGGTTTATGTGGCCTTTCTAATGGTTTCACTCTATAGCCGGATTAAATGGGCTTTGGCTTTGACGTTCCACCGCAGTAACCTTGTGGACAGTTGGGAGGAACCTTAAGAACATGAACATGCATCTTGGAAGGTCAATCATACGTGTACCCACTTCATGCGCATAATCCATATGTGCAAAAAGACCTCATGTTGACACAAATAACACCTCAAACCCCCCACTGAGCTAAGACCCTCTGCTTATCATTTATTCACAGGCTCTTAAATTATTCAGACATTTCCTTATTGTCTTGCCCACTCTTCCCTCTTTAGAGTAGATTTAGTGCACAACTAAGCAATGCACAAGAGGTTGGTTTTGCACTGGAACTACATAACATCAGTCTTCAAGTTATGAAACTATTAATACAACTACACAAAAGAACAGATCAGGAGACTCCTGAGACATCTGTAATGCTGGCATAGTCTCAACACAGTAGGCAATATTTCCACATTACTAATGCAAGTGCAGATCTGGTTTTTGCTTGATAAATTGAAAAATGGCCGGTCAACATTTCTGTTAATAATGCTCATACAAAACACTAAATGTATCCTTGAACATATCTTATTGTATATTTTACTGATTCATCACAAAATCCAACTACTTCCTACTCCCATTAGACAGAAAACGGATTTGATCAAATCACATTTCATTTTCTATGATGCTTCAATCTGAACAGAACACACAGACATGAATAGCTAATCTATGAGGAAGGCATAATCTATTGGGAACATACGCAGCCTAAGCCAACAAAGGTTTGATATAATGTGATGGTAAATGCCAGCAACCTTAAGAAGGTTAAGTAGGCTTATTCAACATACTGGGACAATTCTGTTCGTCAAAAGCACGTTTGGCTGATGTTGACAAATAAACGATTTATAGGATATAACTTGCAGCATAGGATATGCAAGAATTATGATTTCTATGGTTTATATACATCTCTATTCACCCCCTGTTTGAAATGCTCTGTTAGAGCCCAGAGAGTCTGATTGGTCAGCTACGACAGCTGGTTGTGTTACGACTTGCGTCATCTTGTAACAAAAGAAAAGGGCTGAAATTCAAAGGAGCAGCTGAGAAAAGTTGTTTCTGGTGGAGAGAGTAACTCTGCAAGCCAGTTTACATGCACAAAACAGCTATATAACACTCTAATGGAAAGGGAATAACTGAAAAAGCATAATAGGTCCTCTTCAAATGTTGTCATACTACATGTAGCCTATAGTCTCCGCCAGATGGCCAGACTATTTGGTTACCTCTGCAAAGGGAGAGAAGGTAGGGGTGCACAACTGTAGTAATATACTGCCTCCAATCTGCTCGGCAATGAAATCCTTTAACTCACTAGCTGAGAGCTAGCCAGGCTTACATATACTACCTTTAAGTTTTGTGAAATGCATAGATTTCTCATTCTCATTTTGTAATACAGTTGAATTATCTTCTCATGCACTTCAATTCCCTGAAATTCTGATCAGCCTATGACTCATCGTTATTTCCTGGCATTACTCATTATATTATTAGTTTAAATCCAATGCAATCCAACTCTCCTTCTACTACCATGGATACCACCCTGAGCAGACACCTCGTGGGAGACTCCAATTGGAGGAATTGTGGATTATTCACCAAAAACACAATTAAATCTGAAACTAAAGCAAGACCAACCTCCCCGCCACCTCCACCACACATTACATAGGGGTGCATGGAAACTAGTAGGCTAAGTAATGCATGTTAAGTTTAAATGTCAAGCCAATGTTAAGTGCAGATTTGGTGTCAGGCATACGAGAGGTGGTGAACCGAATCCATACAGATCTTAGCTTAATGCCTTTGGTATGCTTCACAGTGGCCAGTATAAAAGAGTGGATGGAATACCTTGGTGAGGTTATAGAGAAGGCTGACTATAATTCAAGGCCATTCATTTAATATTCATTTATATTCTTATCTTTTTGAGAAGTACTTAAGGTACTGGACTTCCAATAAGTCTTAAAACATTACTGATGTCATTGGGCTGGATATGACTAGGCTAATACCACTGGCTACCATTTCTATCCTGAGTGTCTCTTTCCGGAACCTGCCAATTCTAACTAACTGCCATTTAATTCTCCAAGTGCCATTAGTGAAAATCAATAACTTATTTTGGGCCACAGTCTGATGGACTGAATGCAGATCTGTCACCAAGAGGATGTGACTAGAAGGGACATTTAATTTTAGAGGGGAAATGGGGTTTCCAGGTGCAGGTTTCTTAAGAAACGTCAGCTTTACAGCAATTTGACGATCTGTACAAATCTGATTTTCTCACCACTTGGTATCTGAGGGCAAATCCAGCTTCTGTTTCGATTCTGATAGATAGGTTTCATTTAGGCTAGCAGACACCAATGTGTCTGTGCTGCAACAGGAGCGGAACACACTGAGGAGCACTAAACTGACTTTAAAAAGAGAGCCCACAACATCAGCAGTCTGTTTACTGCAACAAAACAATGCCTGAGGATTTACGATTGTGAATATGTGAAAAAACTATTTATCCACATAGAAGTCATAAATATACCACGTAAATCAACATTAACAGAAAGTAACCACAAACAGATGTTTACAGTCTGCAGGTGAGCACGCAAATTTGCACAGATACATAAGCTAGAAAAATGTATATGTTTAAATAAAGCCCTAAAATGGAAGTAAAACAGTAAAAGCAAAACAAAGAGATGGCTATTTTGCTGTATCAATACCTTTAAAATGGAAGAGCAACTGAGAATATAATGTTCTCATCAGGAAGGAAGGGTGTATAAGAGCACCATTAATGCAGGAAGGAGCAAGCATGTAATTCAAAATCAATCTGGAGATAAAACTGCTCCTCAGAGTGGGCCGCCATTGATATCTTGATCTCACTATAATTTACACACTCTTAATGCTGCCTTAAAGATACTTTGTATAACGGTAGTTGGCTACAACAATGAGGTAATGTCAGCCATGTTTGGCATCCTCTAGGGCAGGGGTACTCAATTACAAATTTCCATTTAGTCCAGGGTCCGGAACAGTGACGGTCAAAATCCAAAAATATAACTCCAACAAAAACGTTCGAAATATGCACAAAAGGTGATGTGGTCTGGCCTTATTTGTGTGAAAGGTGACAGCTTTTTTGTGCTTTTTGGGCATAAAAGGTGTGAAGGCCAGGCGGAGGCACTGATGTAAGTGTTCATTAGTGAGTGTGCTCCTGTGAGTGCTCCACTATATTCATGGTTGAAAAGGCAGACTCACAACAGTATGTTGAGGTATGCACTCTCTTGTTGTGTGGCTGATCTAACTATTACAATGCATGTTGCTTGGTATGATGATTGCAGTTGGTTTTATTTTTCTGGCCCTTACCTCAGAGTTCTGGGGGTAATTTTGTTTGAAGTGTGCCTGCTTTGTTTCATAGTGATGTTTCACGTTACCACTTTTGACTAGGGCAACCGTCTCGTTGCAGATTAAACACATCGGTTTTGTGCTCCCCACAGGCAAATACTTGTCAGTCCACTCTGTCTTAAATTCGCGATTTTTGGAATCAACTTTTCGTTTTCTGCGTTGTTGCCATTGACACACACATGTTGTTATTACAGCTCCTGATTGGACCTCTGGATTGGACACAGAAGATAGAAACCACATCGAGTAGGAAAAAAATATATAGCGCGAAATCACACACCAATGAAAACTCGTTTGGATCATGATTAAATTAGAATGCTGCTTTTGGCTTCGGTCCAAATTTGATTGCGTCTGGGTCCGGATCCGGACCGGAGTCCGCCTATTGAGTACCCCTGCTCTAGGGCCTATAGAGCTTCCTCTGCTAAGGCAATCACTGCCCATTTTGATGTGGTGACTGATGACTGATTAGCATTATGATCTAACCCTAGAACAATGGATGGGAGTGTGTAAGTAAGCCAAACATGTTAACATTTAGGCTACTCCATTTTACAAATTTCTCCAGGGAGTGCTCTTCAATAAAGTAAAAGTTATTAAAGAAAACAGTGCGCATCAGCATCTACATGATTTTCCACTTAAAGGGAACCTTTTCTTAAGAGTAAACATTACTAAAAGAGTCCCATCATAATTCTCCATAAGAAAAGTCTAGTAAGTGAGTAGTACTTAGATGCAAATGCATAAAACCCCTCTATAGCATCATTTATTTTTCAAAACACTGACAGTTAATTTGCATGTGAAATGTAATAGGTATTACCATAAACTAGTTTTACAAGGGGCGAGAAAACCCACCACATTCCCTCACGCCAAAACACCTTCCCATGTAATGAAACAGTACTGACATCTAGTGGATAACTCATTAACTGACCTACGTGAGATGTACCACAACCTGGTCCAGTAGGGCCACAGGGCATGCTGGCACTCAATTTCAAAATGATTTCAATATATCATTTGTCCAAAAATGTCAATGGCGATATTCATATAAATGGGACAAAACTTGTTCTATCAAAAATACAGTACATGCTACAGTATATGCAGGTAAGATTGTTGTCTGAACTCCCTGGATGTACAAAGAATGTACTTTCATTATATGATATTAATTCACCCTGGATATACTGCAGCAATTTATTCTCTCTCTCAAGTGTCACCAACTATACCAATTAAGACAGCCACAGCCAAGCAAGAAAGGACTCAATTAATTTCAACCCCAATAGCCTTCAATATGACAATCACAAACCCCTCCAAAATGACTGGGAATGTTTCCCATAACACAGACATATTAAGTGTGGAGGCAACCTGAATGTAAGTCTCACTTACTTTTCATTGTTCCTGCATCTTCATCTTCATCATCCGAGTTGATGACCATTGTGCCCATTTGAGATACCATGGTGCCGCTGTCAATCATGGTGCCCGCCGAACTGCCCAGAGATCCAGCTGCCCGGATGGTGCCCAAGTCAGAGGTGCCCGCTCGAACCATGGTGCCCTGGTCCACCTCGTCTTCGTCCTGGTTTAATATATATGCACATGCAAACAAAGTGAATTTTAACTGTATCAAAAAGACAGCAAGTGATAAATGACACAAACGAGTAAGATATCTGCCCAAATCACTGAGAACATTTGATGTCCTACCCATTACTAATGCTGGACACTCTGAACTTTGTATTATATTCCATGATTGGACATTAGATATTGGATAATAGATAATGGCAAACTGTATAAAACCAGACTGTGTGTCACCAGCTCATTTTTCGCTCAGAATTCGGTCTTTAAACAAGTAATTCAAGAGGGCTTGTCGGCACTGGTTTATAGTTCTAATTAGTGAGTACTGTCAAGTGACCATGTATTTTCGTTTGGTTCCGTTCAAACAGAACTTGCATGGAGAAATTGTGATAGGCTGATGTCACATAGGTCTTTAATGGGGACCCCCCAAGAATGATCTTTGAGTCTGGTTGTGATTCGATTACAATAAATATAATTTGGATTAATGCTCATTGGCTATGCTCCTAGCCCAGTTTTAATCCAATTACAAAAGGCTCAGGCCACAAAGAAGGCCGTAAGAGTGGAAAGTATTCGCCAGGCAGAGACAACAAACCTACACAGCTGAGTGTGTGAAGCTCCTAACAAAGACAATGAATGCAAACTCAGGGCTTACATTTAGGGAGCAGACGGCTGTGCACTGCTCTGATGAATCTCTCCCTAGCTTACAAGGTTTCTAAACGTTGTGCTCTTCTATTCCCCTTTAAGTGGGGAGTGTGCGGCTGAACCCCATACCGAATTTTCCTCCTCATCCTGATCCTGCTCCCTCTGCTGGGCCTCCTGTTTCTTCAGCTTAACCTCCACGGCGTCTGCGATCAGAGCTCGCAGGATGGTGCCGGGCTTAGGGCTCTTAATGAACGGGTGCTAGGGGACGGAGGAGGGAGAATATTAACACCATAAATACGCAGTCAAGACAACAAGCTGAAATACTGAGGGAAATTAGAGGTAGCAGAGAAAAATAAAAATAAAAAAATTGGTGTTGAGGGAATCACTACCATGTAATATGAAAAAATATAAAACAGACCCGATAGAGACATAAAAGAGATGAAAAGTGAGTAAAGTACAGTGAAAGACAGGCTGCATAACTGTGTCGGTGTAACTGTGTGTGTGTGTGTGTGTGTGTGTGTGTGTGTGCGTGTGTGCGTGTGTGCGTGTGTGCGTGTGGGTGCGTGAGAGAGAGAGAGAGAGAGAGAGAGAGAGAAAGAGCAAAGGGTGATTGATGTACCTGCAGAAGTTGGGTGGCCGTGGCTCTGTTTTCAGGGTTCTTCACCAGGCACTGTGACACAAACTCTTTGAAAGGTTCAGACCACTGGTCAGGGTTTCTGAATGTAGGGGGAGGATTGCTGGGGATCATAAAAATTGCCTTGAAAAAAAAAAAAAAAAAAGAGAAGTCACATGATATTAGAGAGGTCTTTCCATACCGAGAAGATCATCAAACCTTTTGTTTTAGGAAACAAAAGTAAAAGCTTTGACTTTTGAAACCAAAGTGCCTGACCAGAATTGTCTCTATGCAGGACTGTGTTGCATTACAGTTTACAGAATACAGCAATGGTCTGCTAAGATACTACAGAATCAGGCCCCCTCCTGAGGCTGTTTACAACGCATGTTTACAACGAAAAATACTCACCCTCATCGGGTGGATGTCTGCGTAGGGAGGCTTGCCTTCGGCCATCTCTATAGCTGTGATGCCCAGAGACCAGATGTCTGCCACACAGTTGTAGCCGATCTCCTGGATCACCTCAGGAGCCATCCAGAATGGTGTGCCGATAACCGTGTTGCGTTTTGCCATGGTGTCCTGGCAGACAAAGAAAAATGGCACAAGGTGAAGATTGTTAAGACCTAGGACATCTGATATGAAAGCATAACTACAAAAACAATTAAAAGTGTGATTAACGTTACAGTCGGGATACTGTGAGACAATCTTACTGTTAGCTGTCCGGCCACTCCAAAGTCAGCAAGCTTGGCGTGTCCCTCAGCATTGAGCAGAATGTTCCCAGCTTTGATGTCCCTGTGGATCTTCCGCATGAAGTGAAGGTACTCCAGTCCCTTCAAAGTGGAATGCAGGATAGCGGCAATCTCATCTTCCGTCAACTGCAGAGCACAATAATGGTTAGCTCTCACCATACCATTCTCATCTCTTAAATAGATGCCACTGAATCTATTAAATTCACTGAAAGAACAAAATCTTAGGTCCAACAATCAAGGGTCTCTGGGCAAGGATGGTGTTCTTGTGACAGATGTTGAAGATTTTGGAATGCGCTCACTTCATCTTTAAAGCAAATATTGTCTGTGAGCGAGAGCCTTTAATGGCTTATTCAGGAGGAACAACAGCAGCGAAACCACTTCTCTGTAAGGACAGTGGAAGTGGTTGACTTCTGTCTCACCGTTTTGTTGCGTAGCCGGATTATGTCAGATACAGAGCCAGCTCCACAGTACTCCATGACGATCCACAGATCACTGTTCTTGAAATAACTCCCATAATACTTCACAACATATGGACTGCACAGACACAAACCAAAAGGAAAAATGTTATGACTTGTTTTCAAAGTACCAGAGACGATATGAAGTTCAAGGACAATATCAGAAGAATACTAATTAAAATGCTGCATTTGTTACATCAAGGTGCACACAGAAGGTACTGAAAGCAATCACCTATTGCACTGTTGCATGATTGAGATCTCCTTGATGATCTCCTGCAGGTCTGACTCTACAGGGACCTGCTTAATGGCCACAATCTCCCCCGTCTCCTTGAAATGGGCTTTAAACACACTGCCATAGGACCTGTTGAGGTAACATAAACACCCACGCAAGCACACAATATCTGATTATTCTGACCAAGACAGAATTTATTGCTACAATACGCTTTCACCAAGGGGAAAACGTTGCATCTCGCAATGTTAGCGAAAGCAAAATTACATTTGTGCAGGTGCCATATATTGTGAAATGTTAGCGAAAGCAACAATAAATTCATGCAGGCACCCCAGGAGTCTGATCCACTCCAAAATGGAATGGGTTACTCTATTTATTTGCAATGTACCTCAGGGGGTGTACTTGTAATTCATACCACTGCACGTTGTTCTACTCTAAATCTTTTTAGTTTATTATATTGTTGTGTTGTTATATGTTGTCCCTCGTGGCACCAACAGGAGCAGCGCTCCACATTTCATTGTATGCAAATACAAACACAATAAAGGCTTTCAGTTAAATTCTTGCAATGGGCCCATTCTACACTACATCTACAAGTTCATGCCAGTAACTTTTTGCATAATCCTGCTAACAAACAAACCAACCAATCAATCAATCAACAAATACATGGACATGGGTGAAAACATAACCTACTTGGCGGAGTTAATCATGCAGAACCTTTCTTCTGGTCCAGCTAACTATAGTCACAGTCTCTCTTTGAGGTTATGATATAACTGATGTAACTGACCTATTTGAGTTGCAGGCTATAGTAATGCTGGGGGTTGCATCATTCAGCAATAACAATTATGATGACGCACACAGAGATTTTTGTATGGCTACTTCTGGTGAGACAGGGGTAGTAGTGGCCTTTACAAAGTTAAAGGAAGTTCCATTCACATGGGAAAAGGCAACACCCTGCAAAACGTCCCTTTAATGCGCATTGTGTGAAGAAAAACTAAACATATTGCTTTTGCTATGCGCTGAAGTGCTTAAAAGAAAGTTATATTTCCATTGACTTAAGGAATCCTAATTTTGGGACCTGACGTTTGATTTGTGGCATTTCAGTCCGAAAATTAGTATATTTGCAAAAAAGATAACAACCAAATTGATTCATACCAACAGAGCAAAAAGGGTTCAAATGTAATGATGTAAGCCTCTATCTAACTTTGATTCTGAGAGTTAAACATGATTGAGAGAGAAAAAACTAACAAAAAAAGACATGCATCAGTAGAGAAAACAAAGACACACCTATAGGAAGTTGAGTAAGAGGAAGTGAAGAGGCATGCTCAGTGATGGGTAAAGGAGGTAACTGGATGTCAGCGGTTACTCTAACGGTCTATTTATATTTTGCAAAAACAGCAGACTACCAAGATTAGATGGAGAGCAATATATATATTATATATATAGTTCACCTGCAACTCTCACTACACAACACAATAGGGGTGGGGAAAAAAATCGATTTTTCGATTTATCTCGATTATCTCTAGAACGATTCCGTCTCGATTCAGAAAAGTTCATAATCGATTTTTTTAATAAAAAAATTAAAAATTAAAAATAAAAAAAATTAAATTTTTTTTTTTTTTTACACATCCATTTTGTGTTAAAATGCATCGATTATTGCATTGTTCATTGAAAGTCATAATTGTGACAAGGAAAAGCTTTTTCTCTAATAAAAAATAGAGAAGGTAATTCATCTGTTGATTTTCTTTAATTATCAAACACAAAGTAGGAAGTGATTTGAAACTCTGAGTAGCAAACTCAAATATTTAAAAATCGACATGCATCGATAATCGTTTTAGAATTGAGAATCGATAATCGGTTTAGAATCGAATCGTTGACCACTGAATCGGAATCGAATCGTGAGGTGCCAAGAGATTCCCACCCCTACAACACAATGTGTTTTCAATTTGTAAATCTTTCTGTAGAGCTCATACAAATACCACCAGGACTCACCCTTCACCAAGTTTCTCCAATACATCGAAGACTTCCTCTGGCTGCTTTGTCAAACTGTCTTCGCTCAACTTTTTAAGTTGTCTTTAGGGGAAAAAGAGAGAAAAAGCATGTAACATCAAAGTACACATTTCTCCAACAAGGAAAACATTAAAAACTTGTGACTTCTTATGCATGAATTGGCACAGCCATGAGGATATCCTTTACCAACCCAACTCTCATTCATGTCATATCGCTTAATTATGCAGTCAAGTTTTATTTTCTCCTCAATTCTGGTACCATGTCCATCCTGAACACATCCTGAACCTGACAACTCAGGAGATTTGGAGGGTGGGATGGTGCAACATTAAAACCTTGTCTGAGATAACATGACTTAGGAAACAAATTTGTGCTTAACAAAGTATTGTAATTTTCTCTCACTTTAAAGCACAATTATAGCATAGATCAATACTGCCTCGCCATGAAAAAAAATATTATTAGATATAACATGAAGCTTATTGCATGTAGTCTATTTTTTTCCAGGGGTAGAGGTACAAGTGTGTTCTGTGTCTAAGTGGCCATGGAAGAGGTAAGTGTTCATTGTAGTGACAAAGAGGAAGTCAACAGGTCAAGTGGAGTTGAGCAAATCCACCACTATGGTACCCTGAAAACAAAGGATCTACTTCAATACTTCTTTCCAGACAGTGGAACTATTGTGAAAAATGATGTGATGCTCCCTCTTTGGCTGTTTAAAAAACAAACATGACTAAACTACCGAGGCCCGTCATAGGAAATGACTCCTTATGTTCTTCTTTTCTGCTGAGTGTTCCAGATAAGGCCTCTTCATAAGGGGAAAAAACCAGATTAGACCCCACGCTTACACTATTTCCAACGCCACATGTTCAAAGGGTCAGACCAGAAATGTCAGACCAGTCAACAACATGTGCAATACGTTCGCAAGACATTTGACTTTACTCTACTCAAAACAATTCACAAACAATGTACTTAAACCAATGCAATGTGCTTGTAAGCTGCTCCATGAAAACATCATCGGTCTAGGGCTCTAGGCGATAAGCCTACCAGTTCACAGCAGAGGCACTGCCAGTGGCAACAGTCAGTGAAAAACTGTCAATGAAGATCAACACAATGTTCATTACCTACATACAGCCAAAGTAATTTACCAAACTACTCAGGGGTGAACATCTTCATCTGGTGACAGGAGAAGGTCTAAACCATACAAGGCTCAGCGCATAGACTTATCCCACAGTTATGGCCTAAGGTGAGTACTAGGCTATATCAATTCCCATTGCTATGAGGATCTTAACATAGAGACCAGTTGTAAAACACACACAGATACGAATTAGCTACACTAACCACCTAACCCTACTTAAACACAGATAGCCCAGGATTCACCAAGACCAAATGCAAAGTCAAGAGCTTGTACTTTACCCTTCTCAAACCATCCTCTACTGGCCGATAAGGATTGAGAACTTCACAGGTCCATGTGACTGGTTAGCCTATATACCAACCAAATAACTAAGCCAGAGCTATAGGTCAAAGCAGCCTGATCACTGTTCTGGCTTGTGAGCCACTTTGTTGCACTGGTACCGGCAGGCCTGTTTGACGGCATTACACTTTTTTTCTCTACACGAGTAGTAACAGCCTTTCCTGTCATCTAACAACTACTATCAGTACTAAGTAGTGTACTGGCGGGATATGCAAGTTATTTGTCAACCCTATGCCTTTGCCTATACATTATGAAAGCTGGTTGCCAGACAAGAGAGTATGCTGATTAAAAATACAGGAGGCATACTAAATGGCCAACCTAGCTGTCAAGTCAATAACCATCATCAACAGTTTTCTGTTCTTCTCTGCTTTTGAACTCTAACCTTACTTAAAATAACCAAATAGTCACTACCAAAGATAAGTCTATAACGGTGTAGTGAACTTCACAAAATCTGACTGTAGCAACGTGAGAACCTGGTAACGTTAACGGAGAGTCGAGCTCAAGTGGTTTAACATTGATCACAGTGGTCAACCGCTAACGTTATTCACCTAAGTTACCGTCACCTGTCATGACAACAGAAGATAATAACCATTACTGAAATAGTCTGTCAGCTCGCTTGCTTACGTAACTTAAGCATGGAAATGATTGCAATCATGTGCAATTGGTTATTGTTAGCCGATCAGCTAAGGGTTATAAAGTTCAAGCTAAGTAACGTTAGGTAGCAAGCACTCAAACTGCTAGTTAGTTTGGTGGCTAACACAGCTAGATAGAAAACAAACCGTAAGTATTTCTTACCTGCGTGGATGGCTCCTTAGCTGTACCTTTTCCGTGTTCTCCATGGTTTATTTTGACATCTGAGAAAGATTTCCACTATTTCCTTCCTCAGACAACAAACCGGGTAACGTTATCTAGCTAGATAGTTAGCTAGGTGAGGCGGCGACAAGGGACCAGATAGCAAGCCCACTCAGCTATCTTGACTGCGCTAACTCGAATGGCTAGGCAGGTGTAGCTGGCTAGCTAGCTAGCTAGATATATAGCTGGTATGGAATATACAACTTTACAATGGTTTACGTTTTCCCCGTATTCGAAACGGTCTTCGCCATATTCAATTAACTACAACAGTGTACCAGTAGACTGAGTTAGGATAGTTAACTAACGTTAGTTTATAGAGAAGGGTACCAAGACGGTAACTACAGATAATCAGGAAGCAAGTCGAGAGGCAAGGCACGGAAGTACTCGACAAAGACTAGCGACTATAGGAAAATCATCTCTAATGAGGAACTCGGACGACAGAGGGCGTCCTGTGGTTGTAAATGCATTACTGTTCAAACTACAAAACTTGATTTACAGTTACAAGGTTACATTTAATAACTTCCAATAACATTATCGAAATTATTTGTATTAGTTCACATTATTGTACCTTCATCGACTGTCAAAAACTTGTGTCGGCCTTCACTGCACAGGCTTAATTTGCTATCAAGGTGTCAGCATGTCTAATATACAATCACTGTTGTTTTTGACAGGAAACATCTATGTTGGCCATGCAGTTACAAACTTCAATGGCTAAAATAATATATTTCTTTATGGCAATATCACAGATTAACTACCTCCTCTGGTCCCAGAAGTAATCTGATCAGATTTCAGATATGGGTTGTTCAAAAGAAAAAAGGATTAGATCACGATTTACACAACTCATGAGTTTCGTTTTTGATCTGGATCAAACCTTCAGCAAGTGTTGTTGAAAACATTTTAGTAGGACTGGGATACCTTAGATCCAAAAAATCAGGACAGTGCTTACAATCCAAATTTAAAATTGTATTTGTATCATGTAGTATATTTACATATATTTATATTTGGCATTTGTTAAACCATTACAGTGATCAAGTAAACATCAGGCTCCCAAACAGCTTTCAATATCAAACAAATATATTTCATTTGAACTGTTTATCACTGTATATTAATTATAATGACACAATCATCACAGATTAACCAATCAAAACATCCAGTCAGATCCTCATTCTGAGAGAATGCTGGAGGTTGGTCTGGGTCTTCAACAAGCTCAGGTGCATCATAAACGTCATAACAGAGTGGGAGAATCTGGATTTGGTAATCTTGAAAAGTTTGGATTGGATCACCCTGGTCCAGACACAATGTTGCTTTGAAAAACTGGCACAAAAGTAAGATGGAGTACCTGATCCTGAATATCAAAACATGGCATTTCCAAATCCGAATTATTGTAATTCAGCTTAAACATTTTGAACAACTGTGCTCTGGTGACATTGCTTGGAGGCAAAATGTCAGACCTTCACCAAGAAGCCTATGCATTCGTCCCAGCTAAAGTTCAAGGAATGATCTTCCCTGTTTTGTTGTTGGCCTCCAATTGAAGAACTGTTTTTACAAGCCCTTAGTCTTCCACTGTCATGTTTACACAGAACACCCAAATGACAAAACATGTTTCACTGCATTTGAGCGTCTTAGTTCTTGTGCTGAGCCTCACGCTGCACCATGCCCTGCCTATAACGTGCGCACTGCCCCAACATCTACCTCCTCTGGCTAAATACTTTCACCCTCTAAAACTCACCTTGTTGTGGCAACCAAAGCATTAGCCCACCTTTCTTCCAAGTAATTGTCGTATTACAAGATGCCTCAGAATTGATCAATCATTAGCTCATCTAGCACCTTTTAAATACACTGGTTGCCAAGTTATATTCCTGCGAATAACTTTAAAAGGTGGCTTTAAAAGAGTGGGTTCACAATATGCAGAAGAGTGCAATGGGAAAGCAAAGCCACTTATTCACGGAGATTACACATTTAAATTTAGTTATTTGGCAGGCACTGACTGACTGAAACTGATTTGCAAGTGAAATAACTGATCAAACAAGAACACTAAAAGCAATGAAAAGAGAAAAGTAAATTGTGTGCAGTAGGACCAGTGCCAGAAAGAGAAGAGGATTTTACATGATAAATTCAAGAGCATAAGCAGTTGCAGATTTCCACTCAGGGGAATTTGTTAGTTTTATTCTTGTCCAAAAGGTATTTAAGTTTAAGACAAATTATAAACTTACAGGTGTACCATTTTACAATAAACATAGTTTAAAACTAATTAAATTAATCTAACCGTCTTTGAGAAGTGTGAAAAGCGCTATATAAATGTAATGTATTATTATTAATATTATTCTGGAATAACCATCAAACAGATTTGGTATGGTAACTCACTCATACAAAAACACAACATTCACAAGAAAACACAATGCACTACTGCACAGTAGTAGAGCATGTTTGTTTTATTCATACCATCACATAAAAGGTTCTAGTCCATAGGAAGACCAAAGAAATTTAAATTGGGAATGGACAGTGGGACAGCACCTGTAGAAAGCAGAGGGTATTACTGTTTCAATAAATCATACAACAGCATGAAACAATTACACTAAGCTAAACCTATAAACTAAAACTAGACTAAACATGTACCTTCAAACAAATTACTGGAGTCACTGGACTCAATTTAGGTAATAAACACTTGAATATTTTCCTTTCACAGAAGAAACAGACAGCAAAGGTTTTCTTCAAAGATCATTCATCCAAAATGTTATATGGGTTTTGCAAAACACAGACTTTGGCCATGGTTGAATAGTCTCTTTTGCTTATGAAGGTTTCTAACGGAGTGAAATGACCCGGAAGTATGCAACTAGCAACCATGATAAAGACCTGATTGAATTTTCTATTTTTCAAATTTTTGCCCTGATGACATTTTCCATCAAGGTCAAGGGAAAGTAGTTAGGAAAGGACATAGCACTATTTTTTTTTACTATTCGAACCACAGCGTTTGTTTCAGTCAGGCAGTCTGAATCAGGAAAAAGGTGAAAGACAAAGGACACTCAAACATGTATCTGCTCTTCATTATTTACATTCAGTCATTAAACACATGTTAGATGAGTGGTTGTCATTTAAATTCATAGCTTTCCATCTCACACTTCAACAATGAATAAACTATTTAATAGTTGCGTCACATTCTGGCTGCCATCAATATAGCAAATGCGCTGACAAAAAAAGGCAGCCTGTGTGACACACGGCACACACTTGGCAGTAAGCCCTTGGAATGCGATCAACTCCATTTGTATGCTAGCATATGGCTGTGATGTGCCTGCAGTTAAAGGATGCATACCATTTAAAGCCATATCCATGCAAGCGATCGGTCCTTCGTGGCTTATTGTAGCATCTTATTGGAGGTTAACAAGGAGTGGCGCCACTGAAGATTGATTTTCCTACAAAGGTTCCATCTAAAACACCCTATTTAAAAAACTATTTTTTGTAATCACTAATTATAACCTTAAACGTGACATCTTAACCAATTCTGGCAAGGTACAAAAGGTAACCATGTCAAGTGTATATTACAAATATCAAATTAATCATTGTTCCCATTGAAGAAACTCACATTTGTTTATTCACCAGAAGGTCGAACACTTTCAAAAATACCAGCTTCCTTCATGCCATTGAACTCCTTCATGGCATCATACTGTTTGTAGAAATCAGCATATGCCTGTTTCCTTGGCTCTGTGACACCATACTAAAGTAGACAAAAAAGTACAACAAATTGAATTTGAATTGTGAACTGTGTGGCTGACATTAAACATATTTATGATCACAAAATAATGACTGTTCTTGATCTGTGCCTTGACATATGTGAGCCTATTTAATGAAATATGCTAGTCATAAAACAGACTGACCTTGAAGGCTGCTGCTGCAATCAAAGACAGAGCGAAAGCGATGGGCAAGTGGAACCTCAATCGCTTAGCAAGGAGCCCTCGCATGATTGGCTTTTGCAGGGACATTGTCAAATGCCTAAAGGGTGGGGAACAAAGACTGGCAATGAACAAACACACATTGTAAATTGGACAGTAACTACACTAGAACCAGCTACTCTGGTGCACGCTTAGGAAAAGACAATACCAGTTCACACCAAACCACACACTTAGAAGCTTATAATGCCCTCTTGTCATTAAAGGTGAACCAAACATTCTTTAGTGCGCAGGGCAGTGACACAACAGAAACTGCGTCCTGGATCACACCATATTATCTAGCTTCGATGTGGTTTATAGAGGACAATAAAATACGACATTCCAATATATTCACAAACTTGTTCAGATTTAAATTAGACCACTTATCCAGCCTTGGGTATTTTACTTACCATACCTAATGTTAGCTAACAGTTAACTGACAGTAAACTAGCATCACCTGTAGTACAAATGGACAATTCGTTTTACGTGGTGGCTGTTGAATATTATCATTTCAACAATAGTTCATGTGAACTAGATAGTCATATCTACATTATTGTTAGATATGTTGGTCTGCAAATCTAACGTTATTTCACACCTAAAATTCACGTTAAGGTTACTAAACTACAGACTAGCGTTGGCTAAATGGCTACGTAGGACAACAGCATGAAATAAGATCACATAAGAGCTGACTCAATTTAGCTGCATGGTAAAGAAAGAAAAATGCAAAAGAATCAAAAGTCGGCTAACTAAATGCCCTCGTCAGTAAGGTTATATTAGGGTGCGACGAAACACTAGATACTTAGCTAGTTAGCTAGCTATGATTGCTAACAGGATGTATGATATCGAGATATAGCGTGCTAGCAGGCTAGCAAATAGGTTAAAAGAAGAACCAAACGTGTGTTTCTATTAATTTAAAATACGTCAAGTATTGACAATACCTGAATTTTTGCTGTATGTAATGGTATATGTAAACCCAACAAACTTCATAATCAACAAACATACCACTTACTGTAACGACCTTCACTGGTATCGGTGAGAGGAGAGCAAGGAGTCGAATATGTTCTAGGTCTACGTGAACTTAAGAGGGACAATCAGAACTACAAACAGGGGCCAACTCAGGACACGAGAAAGTCGTTGTGGAAAACCACCGTCTTCAATCCAAGCAACGTTGTGAATCTGGACAGATATATGTCTCTGATCTGCCGCACTAAACACTTAACCCAAAACATTTTTGCTGCTGCGTTCTTCTGGTCCATGTGTTGTTTTTAAAAGGAAGCTAAATGTAAGGTCACGTGTGTTTAAATAAAAAAAAACTTCTGATGTAAAAAAGCAAACATGCTTAACCATGCATGCCTAATCGATAATAAGCACAACTAACTTTTGTAACGTATAAGGAAGTATCCTTTTAAAATGAACGACCTGTTAAAGACACTGTTTTTTATGTGTAACGTTTTCTCTTTAAAACCAACATAAAACAGACTCCAACAGATGTTTAGCAATCATATTAACTTAAATATAAACATTCTGTTTATGAAAATGACTTCATGGAAGTATTGCCAAACACACATTTTGTACACGAATTCAATAAAGGAATTATTATAATGTATTGATGTCATGTCTTGCCATTTTGTATTGGTAGAAACACGCCCTCTCTCGACGTCACAACTCGGGTATAATTTTTTTAAATCGATTTTACCACTAGTAATTACCATTTAGTTTGATCATACATGAGCTCGGAACAATACAACAATACAATATTTTCGATAGCACCCGAAGACCACATATGCTAACGTTATGTCTATTGATTATACATACATTTCAGATGTTCTTTGTTTAGCTAACATGCTGCCTAGAGATAACCTAACCCTAAATATAACACTACGGGGTCAATGTGTTTCTTTCTTGAAATGAAAGACAACTCACTAACGTCCACAGGTTGGATAGCATTCCTGGTTTCCACGTGTTTCCATTCCCAACCAACGTCAAAAATATCAAAATCTACAAAAGTGCGTGACGGTATGCCTTCAAATGCGCGTGCATATATGAGGGACAAGGGGCGATGGTTGCGTTGAGAAGGAGAATCAGTATCAGTCGTGTCTTTGGAACTAACTTATAAAGGAAATGATGTGCATTTGGAAGTTACGTATCAGCTACGTTACTGATTGTTCATAGCAACGTTACCTATACTTCAAATAGCAACGCAAGTTGGTGCTGTCCTAGTTGAAACTGAAACTTAACACCGCTTGGAGCCGAAGGAATAGAACCGGCGAAAGGATCAGCTTGGTGCGTGAGGCAGCACGCGTTTGAGATATTCTCCGCGTCTTTTGTAGTGTGATTGTATGTTTTTCGCTGTGTATATTATCTTTTTAACTAGGTAGGATACATTAACGTTTGCCAGTGTCATTTGGCGAAAGGGCCCTATTTAGCTCAGTAGCAACGTCACTGAAATAAGTTAAAGTACAGTGAGATACCATTACTGAAAGCTAGCACTTACTGTCACGCTAGCAAGCTAGTGGATCATTGACGGGACTTGAAAGAAGTTGCCAAGCTTTTCGACTACCTTTCGTCTGACGCATAACATAACGTTATATTTCAATTTTGGTCTAGCAGCAGATATTCAAGGTGGGTATACGTAGCTACATAGCCAAGCTGACTGATTAATGTTAGCTAGCTTAGCTGGCTAATGTTAGCTTCCAATTATATTAGCAGCTACTAGCTAACAGTATTGAAGTTAACGTTAGCCAGCTGACTAGCTAAACTGGCCACCCGGGAAAGCGCGCAAGTGTTTGTCACCTAACAATCGTTTTGTTGTGGATTGTGTGCTATGTAACATCTTATCTGTTCTCTATTAGACTGGGCAGTCATGCCTCATAAGCGGCGTTCACAGGCATGGTCTGAGCTGAAGCAGACGGGCAACGAATATTTTAAAAACGGCCAGTATGGAGATGCTGCATCATTTTACAGCCAGGCTATTCAGCTATTGGAGAAAGCAGGTGAATTCTAAGCAAATACCTAAGTGCTTTTTAGATCATTAATTTTGGTCGGAAATATTAGACACAATATATATATGTATATAATATAACATAACATTAAACAGAATATGGATGTCCACATACCCTTGCCAAACGGCACATTGTAGTATGGAAATGCTTTTAATAAGAGCTCCAGGCCATTCTTATAAATTGTTCACAATGGTGGCTAAAAAAACTGCACAATTCAACTTCACAGGTCCGACTAAACACCTGGATCTTAGCATCCTGTATTCAAACCGAGCAGCCAGTTATTTGAAGGACGGTAACTGTGGAGAGTGTGTGAAGGATTGCACTGTGTAAGTTCACCCAAGGGAATGAGTATGGGAGTATTGCACGTTATGTGCTAATATTAAAATTGGACATACACTTCACATACAAGACTATGATTTGTTTGTACACTGTTGCACACTACAGATTTCTTTCAAGTACACTCACACACTTAGGGAGACTTATTTGAGTTTGTCTTCAACAGATCTCTTGACTTGGTTCCCTTTGGTATGAAGTCTCTCATGCGTCGTGCTGCAGCTTATGAAGCTCTGGAAAGATACAGACTGGCTTATGTGGACTACAAAACAGTCTTACAGATAGACTGTAATGTTCCATCAGCACATGATGGAACAAACAGGTAAAAGTGTGAATTGTTTTGAGGGTATGCTTTATGTAATTAGTCAGTTTTTAATATTGATAAAAACGATTTGGTTTTCCCCAGAATGACAAAGGTTCTGACTGAAATGGATGGTCTATCTTGGCGAGAGAAGCTCCCTCCTATCCCAACTGTGCCAATGGAAGTGAAAGAAAAGCTTTTACAGGCGTCAGCCCCAGCCCAAGCCCCAGCCCCAAACACACAACAAAATGGTATCAAAGAAAACGACAAACCAGGTATTTACGGTCACTTGTCAGGATTATCTCATGTCTCATGTTTTTTGACAGTTAGTTTCCTATTCCCATAGTAGAACAGTGGTTTTACTTTCATTTTTGCCAAGCTGATATTACAATGTAACGGATATGCAATGTAGGGTCATGTTACTCTTACAAAATAAGCTATCTGACAGGACAACAAATTGCCTAAGTTGCATTCTGGGAGCTTTTCAAGTATGCAGATCCCTTGTTTGCATTATTTGTTTTCATTGTACTTTGTACATGTTCAGTTCTAAGTGATGTGGCTATCAAAAAAGGCAAGACTTTGAAAGAAGAGGGTAATGCACTGGTGAAGAAAGGAGAGCATAAGAAGGCAGTGGAGAAGTACACACAGAGCCTCAAACAAGACCCTGCAGAAGTCACAACTTACACTAACAGGTATGCACCACCATGAAGACTGGGTGAGCATCTTTTGATTTGGAGGCTCTTTCGCTGTAGATTCTTGTACTCAGTATACCAGTAAAATGTTATGAGCTGTTAAATGCTGTCCAAAGCTTGAACAGTGGATGCTGTTAGCTCTGCTCTTGTTGGGCCTTCTCATGTTTTCAGACAGTGTTTGCCATTGTAGCCTACGCTGCCAGCTGGAATTGTAATGATGTATTATATACATATTAACTTTGTAAGGTTTTCTTGTTGAGGTAGGCTTATCTTTCGTCCTTTATGTCGATTCATTTGGTGTCTCAAGTAGCTGGGCTATAAGGACGCGGAAAAGTATTTGAACACAACATCACATTGTAAGCAGTGCTATTGCCTTTTGTGAATTTGAAAAAGTTAAGACTATTTTCTGGTTCCAAATACATCTGATCGCTTTCAAATCAATTCTAAGTTATAAGCTATAACTGGAATATCTACAGGAGCCTACAATTTGATAATTGACAGACATTTGTCACCCTGCAGTGTGCATTACACATTATCTGTGTATCAGTTGAGTGAATTTCCTTTGAGTTTTCTAAAATGCCCCCTACCAGAGGTTGCAGGTACAGCACGCGAACATAATATAGTTGCTCACAGTTAATGTTGAAGAGTTGCACATGAAGCTAGTAAACTTATTAGGAATGCTCTTTTGTCTCTTAAATCCAGGGCACTGTGTTACCTCTCTTTGAAGAAGTACAAAGAAGCAGTAAAAGATTGCTCAGATGCTTTGAAGTTGGATGCAGCCAATATTAAAGCCCTGTACAGACGTGCACAAGCAAACAAGGAGATGAAGGTGAGTGTAACGTATGCAACAATTTGCCACTTTTTCAGGTATGTTTTTAGTCATTTAGATATCATCATCAAAGTCATTTCATTCATATATGATCATGTGGAGGACCGATAAACACCCAGGCTAAGCACAATGTAGTTCTGTGGTTCGGGTTGGACCACCCCATGAAAATACAAGAAAAGCTCTGACAACACATCACCAACTTTATCACCAAGACACCAGTTTAGCATGCTAGCAAGTGCCAGCTCTGCTGCTTTTGGTGTTTGCAGGGTTTTTGCAAGCCTTTTATTTAGTTAGCTCGCTAGTTTTAGACTAAAACTCCTTATTGAGCTTTAACATGTGATGGCTATCCAGGGTGGATTACTTTTTATGCCTTTGTATGAAATCACAAGTGTTACCTGATAAGAGATATGATGCACATCCCTGCTCAAAAACAGAAAATCACGATGGCTAGAATTTGTTTCAAGCATTATTCGTATACAATCATTTATGTATAAATTGTCAGATTTGGAAAGATATCCTCTGCGAATAAAGTAAGAAAGTTAAGGATGCACAGGTCCTCTGCAAAAACATAAGGTTATGCCCCACCAAGGAATTAAAGGGATTCAACTAAATCTTCGCATGTGGCGTGGTCCATCCTTCTTAATTGTGTCATGGAGGTTATGTGGAATTAGTTGCTCACTTAACCGAAATTGAAGGGAAGGATGGGAACATTTACTGTCTGCTTTATTTATAATAACAAATTGCTTGTGGATGGTATAAAGCTATAATTCCAAAAGTAATTACCTTAGTAAAAGCAAATGTATGATTTGTGAATACCTGTTAAACATCCAATGTTACTGTTTTGCTAATATTATGGAATATGTCTTTGTCCTTTCAGGAAATCAAAGCATGCATTGAGGATCTGAACACCTTGCTTAGAATTGATCCAAAGAACATCCCTGCAGAGAAATTATTGCTTGAAGTGCAGAAGACGAAGTGATCTTGTGGTGCAACAGCCCATTGAAATGAGGGACCCTACCCTGACCTGCTGTTTATGTTCCAAGTGCCTACAAGACAGCCTAAGCTCGATTTCTCCTCCTATATATCAATCTTCAGACTTCGCATTACGCACATTTCCTCACAAGTGTGGCCATTGTCAGTTGAATTATCCTCTGCTTTCAAGTTGTGCATGACATAGGAACCAAATGTGGTGAATAGATATTTTTAATCTGCGCAGTTGCAGAAGGTATTATGAATCTGCGTCACTCACAAAATGTTTGGTTTTCTTTTGAATATCTTTGGGTCAAGAAGATATAAATATGAAAGATCACTTCGATATTATGCTGTAACCTTTTTTTCTTTGTGAATTCATTGATACTGTCTAAAATGCAAAATACAGACCATGTTGTGTAGGTAATTATGGTAACTGACATAGATAATTGTTAAGTAATAATACTGAGGTTTAGTTTAGTCAGATGTACAGGGCAAAGCTTATCAGAATCACTCATGAATTCCGTCCTAAATCAGAGGATCAGAGGATAGCATATACACAAGTCACACACACCTTGAATTTGGCTCACATAACTCAATAAAAAATATAGGATGTTATACTTATAACCCTGTCTGTTTTATTCATATAAAGCATGATGACCGTTGTTCGCAGATAAAGATTGGTATTGTTTATATATGCTTTTGTAATGACTACTTGCCGTATTCAAAATGTTTTGGGGCCCTATTTTATCATTAAACACAGCCATGTTAATGTTATAACCAGTTGTTGAGACATACGTTAGTTAAGACTGCTGTAAGTACTTTTTTGAGTAATTTAAGATGTATTTCTTACATTCTGATAGCCATTGCATAAAGGGGGATTATCTCTCGAACTCCTCTGGCCTCGGTATTCAACAACTAAAATGTCAGTACTGTTCAGCTGTATTTACCGATTAGGAAACTTCCAGAGACCTACCTACCAACCAATTATTTTAAATAGTCTACCGGAAATGTGCTAGAAACATGACCTACAGGGTTTTAAATTGACCTTCAGAAAACAAGTTCTTAATTCAGTTTCGGATTTCTCCAATTAAGCTTACATTTTGTAATAGCTCAGAATTAACTGTAGGGCATTGTTGCATTTGATGACGGCCTTAAAATGTTCAACTCTCAGGTCTCACTTGCTTTAAGCAAGAAAATGTTAACTTCATGTTTACATTATTGAGCAAACTGCATATCCAAGTAACTATATAAAATCTGTGTATTTTGATTCTGTCTGAAACTTTATGGAATGTGTATTATCTCTACAACTTGAGTTGTGGATCTTTGTGAGAAAGTTCAGCACTGGCCCACTTTTTCATCCAATAAAAACATTGCATTCATGATTATGTGCTCTTTGTCAGTATGTTATCTTGACTTGTTCCTTAACATTTTTTGTACTGAATTTAAAACCGTAAGTTTTAAGTTTCTTTAGAGCATCATTAAAATATGGTAATTTACAAAAATGTGTGATTTGGATATAGTAGTAGTAATTTCATCTCTTATCATTCTAATACCAAATAATTAAAAATGATAATAGTTTCATACATGCAATATTTTACTTTAGTGATTAAATATCTGACCATATTGGTATGCATTACAAGGATATTGCCAATGTAAAAAGCACTTTTTAAACTTAAAATGCACCAAGCCTACTTATGCTAGCTAAAGAAAAGAATGTGTGTGTGCCTGAATAAATTGTAGAGTTAAGTGTTATAGGTAAGCATGCAATTAAAGCCACACTTTGATTTCAAAAATAAAACAGGGAAATTTGGAACTGATAAAACTTTTATTTCACTTTAAATTGTCTTTTACACTTTCCTGATTATAACATGTAAGGTGAAACTAGAACTGTTTTAAAAGACATACACAAATCTAGTATTACGTCAATAACCAGGTTTCTTTTTTTTTTGTCATTTTATATTTTTTAAGCTATTCTAAATTTTCACAACCACGTGCGCGCTAAGCAATAAAACCGTCACAGAAGCAAACTTTAGGCAGAATACTGGTCAGTAAAAACAAAGCAATTGGAGATACCAGATATACAGACAGGCTCGGTTCCACATTCACTACTGCATTTTTATCAAGCGTAGAGTAACTGCCATTTGTTCAGCTAAGGGGGAGATTTTTCTTCAGTGCATGAAACATTGTCTTCAGCAAGACAGTCTGAGACAGATGAATTCTACACCTAAGTGGAATGTTATGGTGATGACAAGGTATTGTGACACTGAGTGATATTCAGCTACGTCTTCAAATCTGTCTGAAAAAGTCTACTCGTCCTGACTAACCGAAACCTCTCTCAAAACCTTCTACACGATGGTCCACTTCTGATAGAAATCAGGCCATCAACTCCTACATACACACAACAGCCCTCTGTACTCAAACCACTTTCAGGCTCTTACAGACCATTGCTTTCCATCTACTATAGTCCCTCCTTATAGCTTTTATCATTTAGAGAAGGAAACTTGAAGCATCTCGATTGATCAGTGTGGACTGTCAACTTAAGGCCTGCAGGACAAGCTTAAACCAAGAAAAAAAAAATTAAAGTAACGGCTTTAAGGTGTTTCTTTGCAAGCAAGTTTTACAACATTACATTTTAAGACAAATTTATATTTACTTCTAAAATTGTTTACAATTTTACAGTTTTTTAATATTTTGTTTTACTGAAGTGTGAGTCTGCGTTATGCAAGGAAAAGGGGGAAAAGTTAACATTTAAGAACAAACAGGGAACATCGTACTGATGTCAAACAGCACCTTTATGTTAACTGTTCATAAACAGCACATTAGGAGAATGGTCCAGTTTGTTCAAAAAAGGTCTAGTCTTCAATGTTACACTCTGATGGAATGTCTTTCTTTTCTTTCAACTGAGCAGATGTGGAATGGCAAAACCTAGGGTCCCTTTTCTCTTTTGTTTCATATGCAAAATAAAATGGTGTGCATTACACAGCAAAATGCATGTTAGTCAGTGTCACAATACAGCCTGTTCTACCATTCTGTATGAGGCCACAGCAGAATTGTACTGCCACTCAATCCATACAGTCCTGAATTTTAGCAATCACAATTTATTCATGAAAATGTAGAGAAAAACTAAGCGTCACAGTGTTTGTTAAATTAAACTGACAGTTTAATAACCTTTGAATAAAACCAGCAAATGCCAGTACACTAGGAAAGCAAAAGGAGGTACTAGAATGCATAACTTGCAAGGTGAAAGAACATATACCTTTTAAAAATGTTATGAGGGAAAAGGGGGGGACAAAAATGGCCTTACTACTCAACTGGGTAAATTATTATTTTCTTTTTCTTCACACACAAGACTTGGCTTGCCAACAACTGAACGTCACCCTGTCACCTCGGAAACTTCTCTGAGAAGGGCACCACTGGTAGGTCAGGTACAATTCATGCTGCTCGTCATACAGAAAGGGATGGTGGGGCAGATGGAGCAGGGATGTATGGGCTGTATATGTGTAAGATAGAGTGTGGGTGGATTAACAGTGAAGTGCAACGCCTTTTAGTTCTCCCCTTCGCCAGCATCGCCCTCGTCACCCTGGTTTTCCGATGTCCACAGCTGCAGAGAAAAAGTTTGGGTGAAGAAACATAGATAGTTAGATAATCATTTATAGATCCATAAACAAACAAGGAAGTGTCATGCTATATAAAAATAGGGCTTCTTTCTTGTCAGCACAACATGTAAACTGGACAAAAAAACAAGAAAAAGACATCTGTACAAAAGCACAGCGGGTAAGAGTGCTTACAGTGAGGTTGTCCCTTAGTAGCTGCATGATCAGAGTGCTGTCTTTGTAGGAGTCCTCATTTAAAGTATCGAGCTCAGCAATCGCCTCATCAAAAGCCTGCAGAAACCAAGTATGGAGGAAATTAGGTACAGCTCCACAGATCCATTTGAATGACAGCATTACCGATGTGAATAATGCACAAGTCACTCCATAGAAACAAATAATATAACACAATACAACACAACTGATCCAGAGTGTACAGTTGGGCACACACACACTTCCTGTCCAGTTTAACCATGCTACATTTTATTATATTGGGAACAGAGTGTCTGCAGCTCACAAGGAGACTAATAAGGGCCGTGTTATTGGCTCTTACCGTCTTTGCCAAACTGCAAGCCTGCTCCGGGGAATTGAGGATTTCATAGTAGAAGACGGAGAAGTTGAGAGCTAAACCCAGCCTGATGGGGTGTGTTGGCTGCATCTCCTTCTTGCTGATCTCAAAAGCTTCCTGGTAGGCCTGCTGGGAGTTCTCCACTGTAGCTGTGATGAGAGAAGAGGATTTTTTTTCAGGAGAACTATGGCAAACCATTTACAGTGTCTTGCTCCAAATTGAAGTTACTTTGGTTACACACAAAATGTAAAAGGTTTGAAGCTATGTGATGGAAAATACTGTGGATTATCTCTTGTAATTTAGTTAATTAACCCGTGCTGAATGTAGACACGTCAAGCTTTGGGATCAAATGACAAGCCTTTTACTGCGGATGCACAGGGTTGACTCAGTGCCCTTCCCCAGTACATTTCAATCTACTTACTCTTCTTTGCGTCTCCAGCTGCCACCTCAGACAGATATCTGTAGTAGTCGCCTTTCATTTTCAGGTAAAAGACTTTGCTTTCTGCCTGGCTAGCGTTGGCAATGAGGTAACTGTCGAGGAGTCCCTGTGTTTAAAAGGGAGAGGTCAACATCAGTATTATGACTAACAATTTTACCAATTAAACTGGTGCAAATTATTTAAATTAATTTCCATTTTTAATTCAGGGACACCGCATACAACCACTTTTTCGAAACACATGTTATGTTAAGCCAAGTCTTGCTCACCAGCACATCGTTGCAGATGTCTTGCAGCTCAGTCTCAATCTTCTCGCGGTACTCGCGGGCCATCTGCTGCTTCTTCTCGTTGCCCTCTGTCTTTTGCTCAATGCTGGAGATGACGCGCCAAGAGGAGCGACGAGCACCAACCACGTTCTTGTAGGCCACGGACAGCAGGTTGCGCTCCTCATTGGACAGCTCGTGACCCTGCTCCGTTACGGCCTTCATCGCCGCTGCCATGTCATCATAGCGCTCAGCCTGCTCGGCCAACTTTGCCTTCTGTACCAGGTCGCTCTTGTCCATGTCGAATCTGCCAGAGGATGAAGGTAGGTGGGTCAATAAATATATACACCCTTTTCTACATATTTTCTTCTGTTCCAACTTGGTTTCACAGTTTAAGTATTTTTCCATTTGATCTGATAACTGTTTATTTATGACCAGGGCTCAAAGAGGGATAGGTCAACAAGAGGGGCTAAGTGGATCTGGTTTCTGATGACTGTTCAAAAGTAAAATGAATAACGATCCTGAATTATAGTCCTCCTGAATTATATAGTAAAATAAACGTAATAACCACTATCATAGTGTTGTATTATAACTAACCATGCAATAGAGATTACATTTACACAAAATATATCAGTTGAAGAATTTCATGTTTTTTTTCCCATAATACATTTAAATTATTTGTGTATTGTGTAACTGCACCCAAACAACCTTGCAGATTCCTGCATTTAAATTAACGCGAGATGAATCAATAATAACGTCGAACAACCACTGACTGACACAGATCACAACAACCTGCCGTTAGGTAACTAAGTTGCGAACTAAAGACCAATTTACAGTAAACTGATACGTCAATGGTCCATTTCTGTTATTGTTTAACATTCTTAATTAAAGTGTCCACCATTAAAGGTATATTATGCTAATAATATTTTGCGCAACAAAGCATCGGCATCTTCAAGTTGGCTTTTTCTTTAAGTGTTTGGCAAGCTAATAGTCATGTTAGCTAGCTGGAACGGCAAGCTAGGTGTTCCCACTACTGCGACAACGCCCAGGGGAGGGTGTTAGCATAGCTTGGTAACTACGTTACAATAAAGCATGACCAATCGATGTGTCTGATCGATAAACGGCAACCAGGTGCGAATGTTCTGCTGGTTAATGCTGCTGGTCACATTGCTATATCGTAAACGTTAGCCCGCAATCCCATAAAAGGCACCGATTAACCAAAAATAGCTAACATTAGGTCGCTAGCTAACGTTCTAAACTCAGCTAACATTACGAAGCGTTTAGACGTCAACATAATTTTATGTACATGAGAGTCTATCGAGATGATTGTAGTTATACAGAAAGTTACATGATTGTAAAAGATCTGTGTACCGATAGCGTCAATTAAGTACGTTACGATGGCCGTCGCCATAACGGCTTTACAGTCTACGGTTGGAAACCAGCTGTAACAACCCTATCGCTAACGTATAATTGGGTTGCACTGATAGCCATCGAGACACGGCCTGACAACAGTCCCAACCCTTAGCAAACAAAATGCCACAAACGACAGGTACCTCACAGTATCTGTACTCAGGCTACATATCGACACACCAAATTGGAGATTAACCTTTCTATATCCATGCCGCAAGACCAAAAGCTAGCTGGCTTGAAGTGTGAAACATTAGCAAGTGTGAAACATTAGCAATATGCACACTGCAAAATACTGCACTGCAGTGCGTTCAAAAATCGGTAGTTCGCTAGCAAGCTACATGCTTAGCTGTATTTCAAGCGATGGCTAGCGAATTGCTAGCTCATATTAGCCTCCCGACTCCTGGTAGCGTACCTTACCGTTACTCGCTAACGTTACGCCCTCTCAGTCACATTCCCTTGTGGAATTTAGCTAGCTCATCAGATAGAAGGATAACTATAGCTGTAACAAATTAATCGCACACATTCAATTCACCAGAGTAACCAAAAAAGGCCCCAACTATCAATGACATTTTATTGTTCTCGCATGCCAAAGGCCCGTGCACAGCTAGCTAGCAATACCGTCACCACCTAAATTTGCTGGATAGCGTAACTAACTTACTAGCCTACTATCACGACGGCCAGCTAAATGAAATCAGAGTAGCTGTAGCATAGCGACATGCTACGTGTTTTGTGTTTGGAGTAACACTGCGAGATTTTGTCAAGGGTGTATACATGACATGACAAACCTAAAAAATATCATGCTGCAACCACATTTGAGAGGTCTAGTTCGCTATACATCACACGCCTCGGCCTAAGTCCTTGTACCCAGCCCCAAACCACAATAGGCACCTTCCGCCATTGACAACGGTGGGTGCCATCACTGCAATATTACGAACATAAGTGAAGGCTTATCGATTAGCTTTGGATATTATAATCGTATCTCTAAAAGGGAACTCACATTTAAAATGTATTTTGAATCCTTTTTTTCTCTGAACAATTGCAGTATCAAGCTGTCCTCCGTTTCGTTGCTCGGGATATTCAGGGCAGTACCACTTCCGCTCTCCCTGACACTTCCGCTTCCTCTAAACCGCACCCCTCCCCCCGCCAGTATCTATGGTAACCTCTATCCGGGGTTTCCTAGGCATTTTACAGGGCGGTTGACGTCATGCGGACCATGGTAACCATCGATGGGTGACGTCTGTAATCACCATAGCAACAGTTTCCAGGAGGCATTTGACAGCTACAAAATGACAGCTCGAGATCATGTCATAACCTCATATTTAAACATAGGCCAACTTGGCCTTGATTGGTAAGAAGTCATTTGCAGTATATAGAATTTAGGCTACTGTTTATTATTTGTATAGGTGCAGTTATTGATTAGCTTACTAGTTCAAGACAGAAACTAATGGACGAAGAATGCAATCCTAGAAAGCCTAAATTGGGATGGCCTACTTGATCCTGTTAAGGTTTATGAGTAGCCTACCTAGTTCGTTTTCAACCTGTGTGGCAGAGTAATTAATAACGGCTTGATTAGAACGTTTTCTGAAATCATAATGCACTTGTGCCCATCTGTATAGTGCGTCACTATTTTGACCAGTTGTTGATATATTCAGCCACCATTATGCACTGCAGCATTTGGACTATTAGCTCTTTCACATTAGACAGACATCTGATCTAACATGGGACCAGTATGAGTTTGAGCGATCATAAGAGGTAGACTAGAATATGCCTATACAACGTTTATAACCTATTGGTTATTATTCATTCTATGACAGGACAGGAGACTGGAATTAATATGAAAGAATAGCCTACATACAACAATATGACACAAACTCAAGCATGTAGAAACTTTAATTGGTCTTTTTAATAAAATAATGAATGTTTCAAAATTCCACTTAAAAAAGGGAAAATGTTCAGAATGATTTGAATAATGTTTTGTAAATTCCTTTAAACTTAAGTGTCTGCTAAATACCTAAACTATAACTATAATAATAATGTGCTCCTTAAGAAACTGGTTTGGGTTATTTAGCACTTCACAGACCTTTGAATGGAAACAGTTTGATAAAATACTTTACTCAAGACATATAAATGTGTGCAGGTCATGCTCCCTGTGAATAAGACAAATAACAGTAATGCCAAAAATGAAAAGAAATTTAGATGCGAAGAGGCAGAGATCTGCAACTATTCACTATTAGCACAAGGCCTTGATTACACCAGCACATGCAGTACTATCAAATGGCCAGTAGAGTGTAGTGAAATATTCTGGATGAAATGCATTTCCTGTATCAGGATCAGCAAAGCACTTAAACAGCTCTTTTCAAGGTATGTTTTGTTTGTTGAAGAGGGCAGTGAAAATTCTTTTGATCAGTCAGCTGTGGTACAAAGTAGAGCTTAGCGTCATCCTCTTAGTATTAGGGTACTTTTGGTGTCATGTTCCCCAAACAGTGATATGGCAGTCGTATAAAGAAATGGAAAAATGTATTATATTACACCTCCAATTTCTTCTAAATGAAATGTTGATGAGGGCTTCGTATTAAAACAAAGCGTAACACATGTGGACGGGACAAATTGGAACATTTATCTGATGTGGAAATGTGCACAAATATATTTTAAGTTAAATTTCTACCTATTTTTTTGTTTCATCATAGATTATATTTAAACGAATTGGAAGGAAAATACATATATTATTCATGAATTCTTCTATTAAATTAGGTAGCAGGGAAGTCATATTTAAACAAATGTCTGTGTAAAAAAAGAGAGGTTCCTATTACAGGCTTAACATATTTTACTTATTGACTTATTTACTTATTTAGCATATGTTATATGGCTATGTTTTATGTCAAGAATCAAGAAACCATAAATTAGAACTAATTTGTAATTGTTCTTCCATTCAACACACTGTAAAATTCCATAACTGTTGTCTAAAGGATTTCTAAGCTCACCCATCCTGTTTTGCAATGTAATGGTTTGTTTGACACATTTTACAATGAACTTGGGTTATACTGGGACGTGGATTTATATAAATAAATTGAATGCAATAATCCAAAAGGATCAGATCAGAATCAACAGAGAAGATTTACCTCAGTGAGAGTGAGTGACAATTGCGTTGGTATATTTCATACTGCGTTGGTATATTTCATACATATTTTTGTATCCATTTTTCTTTCTCCAGATTGCTAAAGTGGTTTTGTGGTATGACCATGCTTTGTTTGGCCACCATATAAGGATTGGCAGAAGCTACACACACCTCTGTCCATGTCACCTCTGCCACTTTTTGTCTTCTTGTTTCTGGTCTGGAGAACTGGAATGACAGAGAGAAGGTGGCAAATCATGTAAGCTTCACATGCAAGTTTCTGCCATTGCTATTGTAAACACTCATAGGCACTTATTCGTTAGATAGCTCTTCCAATAAAATTGAATTCCAGGTCTGAATTCTGGTATTACACTAATCATCATTAGCACAGCAAGTGAAGTGTCCATGGTAGTTAAGTGTTCAAGGCCACCAGTTATGTCCTTAGAACCCTTAAACCAGTCATGTCTCTTTACAAACAGGCTCTCAAAATACTTGACAAAAAACCTAAATCACACCATCACGGTTCAGTCCTCCATAAGTACAGATTTTTAAGTTGGGACAACCTCATCACATTTAAGAACTGATGTTTAATGTTCAAAATCCGGTTTGACCTGGCCCCCCCACCACTATGCAGCCTAGTCAATTTTAGAACAGCAGCCACCAGTGCTACTCGAGGGGCAGCAAGAGGAGACTGTAAAATTCCTTTAAAAAAAAGTGTATTTGGACAGTCGTTTTCTCAGTTAGGTCAGCCCGGGAATGGAACCATCTCCCACAGAACATTAGAGAATCAACCTCATTCAACTGCTTTAAAAGAAATCTAATAACCAAAATTGTTGATAAATAACCAAAAATGTGATCATTAGTGGGTAAGCAGTAGAATTATTTTTGTTTACCACTTGTTTGTATACCCATTGTTTTTTCCTTTTTATCCATGGTTAAGGACTTAGTGGAGCTTGTGTTTTGGGATTTTGTGTTTGATATATTGTCACTTAATGCCTTTTTTTTAGGTTGTATAGCCTTTTTTCACTCTGGCAGGGTGACTGCCAACGGAAACTAGCCTATTGGCTATAATTGGGTGCATTTACATTTTAATGTCCATGAATGTACACTGTCCCTCTTGATCAAATAAAGATAACTTACTAACTTACTTAGAAAGTAACACTGACTCAACTCCCTGCCTTCAATATCCCTTCTCACATCCCATTTGAGAATTTGCTCACTTGTGACAGTGACAGTAAAGCGCCAGTACTAACTAGCATACAAACAAATGCTTTCTAGGCTCAGTGAAATAACATAGCCATCTTTATACATTCCAACATGTATGCCACAGATGAGGACAAAGGAAATGGAGATACATATGTATTCCATGATGTTTACTGGGCAAACCACTTGAATAAAATAACTTTATCCAACCTCTTCAGATGGAGTGATCATGACTGTGCAATGCAGTTTCGCCAGGACATGAACCCAGAGAAGAGACATTACATCTGTCATGCACTGACCATCTTACACACGATGAATCTCTATTACACTCTTTCTTTGGTTCAGCACAAGGCGTGCCTCCTCGGACCTAAGAATACTGCACTCCTCTGCACAGTTGTGCACAGATGCCAGTCATTGAGGATGGACATGCAGTATATCCAGAGACATATTTATCACAAGCAGCTTTACTGGCCCTCAGCAGAGATAATCACAACTACAACAACAGAGTAAAGGACACCAGGCTCAACAGGTCCATATATTATAGCCCTTCATTGGTCACAGACCTTTCACTTTTCATGCATTTCCACCATTCTGGCAGGTGCGAGCTTGTGTCCAAGATGACATAGCCTAGCTTTGACTATTAATAGCCATGTGCCGACTGAACACATGTGGTTTATTTACTCAGACACTAAGTGAAGAGCAATGTGAGTCCATTTCTTGTAAAAACCCAATTCACTGTGGCAAATAGAAGGCAGACAATGGCGCAGTCTCCAAGACAAATTCAGTGAAATACAAGCTGCCTGGAATTCTCACAGTATCCTACTGAATGTGTGTGCATGAACTCTCTGTTATAATGCCCGGAGGTAGGCTATTCCTTAAATGATCTGATTACTTGGAGTGCAATATTTTATTTAAATATATTTAATATCAAGCATTATGTCATTATATTTGACCTCATTTGTTGTTAATATAATGTTCTTCGTCAGTTTTAAAAACACTTAGCTCTAGCATGCGCATATTAGCTAGTCCTTGGTCAAGCCCATAATCAGCTACCTAGATAGGAAGCATCGGTCCACGGGAGGATTTTGGTCGACACCCCTCTGGTGGTGTGCCACTTCTGGTCTGCTCTCGGACCACCATCATCTTTAGTTTAACTGGGTGTGGATGTTAAGAACATTTTTAGCAATCACTGTAATTTCTCAATCATATCCTTAGCATAGTTTATTTAAAACACCAGCCGCTAAACAGAAGTAGAGGGCTCTCAAGGTGAAAAATGACTTGGTCAATAAAACAATTATGTAACACACTAGTAACATATATAAAATGTTAAGAGTTGGTGAAATGAATGAGGAAGTATACATTAATAAAGAATAAAAGGTTTTTTAAAGCAAGTCGCAAAATGGTGGGCAGTTTGTCTGTAACTCACCAGTGGACCGCCAGCATTGGTACTTCCTCAGCTCAGGTCTATTAGCTTTTCTGCGATCTGGGTATGAGGTCACCCGAGGTTTGGACATCTGTATTTTATTATTTATTTTTCTTCCAAGTGTCTGATGTGTGTGACATTTGAGAGAGGGCGCAAGGGCGCATCCCCTCCCTCTCAATACTTTGTGTCGTTGGAACCTAAACTGACAACAGTTCAAATTTGGAAGGCACGTAAGCAGCAGGTGGATTTCTCGTAAAATGGCAGCATTACAGCATCCGGTAAGACTGAAGCAATGATTGACATGACATTATAAGAGATGTTCAAAAATAGTGTCCTGGTACCACATCAGGAGTAGGCTATTTACAGTCTACTACAGTATGAAACATGATACATATGGAACACTTGTCATGATGAAGGGTAGGCTATGTCATACATAGTAGCATTTCACACATAAATAAATAACCTACACGGTATGTAGTACGAAATATTTTAAAACCAAATTAGCAAATGAAAGGCCCTATTTCATATAGTAACGTGAGCCTGGAGCAGTGTTTGTCTCAAGCAAGTTTATTTGTATAGCCTAGTTAGCAAACAAATGTGTTGACTAACCTTATTAATGATCATGATTCATACTTTAAGATTTTAAGGCTAAATAATATCCTTATAACTTATTATTCAGGTAGCAGCAATGTATATTATTGATATGAAAACTATAAGGCTTAAGTATTGTTGCTAATTAATAGAAAAAAAATACATTAATTCTGCTCAGCTACCTTGCAGTAAACTATCAACACATTGATAATAAGGTGTAATATACCCAGATCGCAGAAAAGCTAATAGACCTGAGCTGAGGAAGTACTGTCAGTCTGCACTCAAGAAAGCTGATTTCATCTCAGGTTATGCCAACCACCTCTCCCTAGGGCTCTTAGCTCTCACGGAGACATGGCTCACACCTGAAAACAATGCTACCCCGGCAGCACTCTCCACCAACTATGCCTTCTCCCATACTCCCCGGCCATCTGGTCGTGGAGGTGGGACGGGGCTGCTGATTACAGACAACTGGAAATTCACTCCACTGCTGCCTTCAAACAGGTATGCCTCCTTTGAATATCATGCAATTATGGTAACTGCTTCTGTTAAAACTTATGTGATTGTTATCTACCGTCCACCAGGACAACAGGGTGATTTCGTCCATGAGCTGGACACCCTGCTGTCATCCATCCCTGAGCAGGAGTGTCCAACACTCATCCTTGGCGACATGAACATCCACCTAGACAATCCCAACTCAGCTGACTTTCGAACCCTGGTTCACTCGTTCGACCTACAACAGGTCCCCACTCCTCCAACTCACAAAGCAGGAAAAGAGCTTGACCTCATCCTTGCTCCTTGCTCGGAACTGCACCACGGACAACCTAACGGTAACCCCTCTGCATCGCTCGGACCACTTCTTCATTCGCTTCGATGTTCGGCTCATTGAGCAACCCTCTGTCCCCCCTCCGATGGTCTCGTCCCGGCGCAACCTCTGCAACCTCTTTCCCACCCACTTTTCCTCTCTGGTTTCTTCTGCTCTTCCACCTTTATCCACTTTCTCCTCACTAGGTGTCGATGATGCCACAGAATCACTCTGCTCCACTCTGAGCTCATGCTTGGACACTTTGTGTCCACTTTCCACCAGACCTGCTCGTTCTACCCAGTCTCATTCGTGGCTGAGTGATACCCTCCGAACGCAGCGCTCCAATCTCAGAGCGGCTGAGAGAAAGTGGCACAAATCTGCAGCACTGGACGATCTTGCAAGCTACCAGACACTGCTGGCCTCCTTCTCATCCAGCATCACTGCGGCTAAGAAGACTTTTTTCAACGACAAGATCAACGGTGCAACTGACGCTCGGAAACTATTCTCCACCTTCAAAACTCTGCTCTACCCTCCTCCTCCTCCCCCAGCTACTAACCTCACTGCTGATAACTTTGCTTCCTTTTTCACAGAGAAAGTGGCAGCCATCGGGAAACAGTTCAACCAACTGTCTCCCCCCCTTAAGGGCGCAACCGTCAATGGCTCATCATTTCCTTCTTTCACCCCTCTCAGCGAGAGTGAGGTCTCCAAAATCCTAACAGGTAGCCGTCCAACTACATGCCCGCTGGACCCCATCCCATCCAATATCCTTCAAGCCATATTGCCTGCCGTCTTACCGGCAATAACACAGGTGATTAATACTTAATTTAATTCTGGAACATTCCCTTCTTCATTTAAAGTGGCTCGGGTAACACCGCTGCTCAAGAAGCCGTCTCTCGATCCCACTCAGGTGGAAAACTATCGACCGGTCTCACTTCTCACGCTCCTATCAAAAACCATTGAGAGGGCAGCTTCCAAACAGGTCACAGAGTTCCTATCAAGGAACAATCTCCTCGATCCAAACCAGTCTGGATTCAAAAGTGGTCACCACCGAAACAGCCCTGTTGTCTGTGACAGAGGCCTTGAAAACAGCTAGAGCAGCAGCTCAATCCTCAGCTCTCGTCCTGCTTGATTTATCAGCTGCGTTTGATACAGTCAACCACCGCATCCTTCTGTCCATACTGTCAAGTATGGGCATTTCTGGCAAGGCGCACTCCTGGTTTGAATCGTACCTCACTGTGCGCTCGTTCAATGTGTCATGGCAAGGTCAGCTGTCTGTACCTCACCACCTTACCACAGGGGTGCCCCAAGGCTCGGTGATGGGACCACTTCTCTTTGCCATTTACACCACTTCGCTGGGCCCTATCATCCGCTCGCATGGTTTTTCCTATCATTGCTATGCCGATGATACTCAACTGTTTCTGTCTTTCCCTCCTGAGGACACCACTGTCTCGGCGCGGATCTCGGACTGTCTTGCTGATATATCCACATGGATGAAAAACCACCACCTTCAGCTGAAACTGGCCAAAATGGAACTGATGGTCTTTCCAGCCAAACAGGCCATCCACCACAACATCAGCATCAATATTGACTCCTTGTCTCTTGTTCCATCCAAAACAGCAAGAAACCTCGGGGTCATTATTGATGACCAACTGACTTTCACGGACCACATTGCCTCTGTCTCTAGGTCCTGCCGCTTTGCGCTATTCAACATCTGCAAAATCAGGCCGTACCTAACCCAGTATGCCACCCAGCTGCTGGTGCAAACCTTGGTGAATTCCCGCCTTGATTACTGCAACGCCCTCCTAACGGGCCTGCCGGCTTGCGTGGTGAAACCACTACAAATGATCCAGAACGCGGCGGCGCGTCTGGTGTTCAACCAACCGAAGAGGGCACACGTCACCCCGCTACTCATTGACCTCCACTGACTGCCAGTAGCTGCTCGCATTAAGTTCAAGTCACTTATACTTGCCTACAGAGTGCTTGATGGTTCTGCTCCCACCTACCTAAATGCTCTTGTAAGGGCAAATGTTACACCCAGGATGCTGCGCTCTTCTAGTGAGCGTCGTTTGGCACTGCCGTCTGTGCAAGTACGGCAGTCCAGACTATTCTCATTTGTAGTTCCACGTTGGTGGAATGAACTACCCAGCACTACCAGAGCAGGGGCGTCCCTCTCTACCTTTAAGACGCTTTTGAAGACCCAACTCTTCAGAGAGCACTTTCCGTCCTAACTGGCACTTCGACTAGTGCGTAACTTGCAATTACAGCAGTTACATTTCTGCACTTCTTTCTTTCTTTTTATTTCATTTTGTTATATTTCTTATGTGGACAAAAGCGTCTGCTAAATGACTAAATGTAAATGTAAATGTAAATGTAAATGTGTAATTTAACAAACCCACAGAAAACATACAGAACAGAGGAAGCAAGTGACCAGTCAAAAATGTCAAAAATGTTTAGACAGAAGTCTATAAGTCTGTTTGTTAGGTAAGCCAAGAACTGTAACGAACAGCATGAGGCATATAGATTACACACCATACTCACACGTAGGATCATCGCAAATTAAATAGCTGTCATTTTGTACAGAAACTGAAACTTAAACTACAGAAACCGTAGCAACTTAGAAATTTCCCAGTTTCTTTACAGTAGCCTACAGTTATTGAGGTAAACAGACACAGGTCTATCTCTTTAGGGATCCTTTCCATGTTGTCAGACACTTAAAATAACATTATGAGCCAGTGGCTTTGACACAGATTGCCCCATAGGATTACATTGTATAGATGTTTTGCGGTTGCCGGGTGTAGCATACTAAGTCAATACTGGACCGATTTTGTTTGGACCCCAAAAGATCTGAAAAATAGGGCCTATGTTGAAGAATCCTGAAGTTTCCCTTTACCCCTTTCCCCAATGGCACCCCCAGACATCACTGACTTTCAAACACTGGTTACGGCCCTGTCCTTGTTGGCTAACTGAATAACAATTTAGCTGATTCTACTACACTGGTTAGCTAATGCCAACTGACTGATGGTTTTGATGTCATCCCTGGAACTTTGTTTGACTGTCTATAAATAGACATAAGTTATGTATGGCTGGGATTATGATATGCTAACCACATTCTGCCTTCTGTAGCAGACACAGAAAACATCTCTGGTAGGAAACAAACACCACCTGTACTAAGCATGTTTTATTTCCAAGTGGTTGTAACTGAACCACATCATCAGGCTCATTACCATAATGTCCATTATTACAGCCAGTTAGAGTTGCTGGCTAACATAAAAAATGAATGAGGTCTGATAGTGGCATTGTATACTGTATACCCTTGGATATTAAGAGTTCAACGTGAATTTTTCACTAATGATTTTCATGTTTTGACCGTTTTATGGTGTTTTGCAGCTCTTTGTCATACCAAATGCCTGATTCCTCCAGATCCTGATCCGTGTTTCCCTATGTCCTGCGATTTTGTGCTGTGTTTTGTTTGCAATGTTCTCGGTTTGTCCATGCCGAGTCTTTCCAAGACCATGCACTTCACACCGGTTGCTACTCACCTCATCTGCCTCAGCATTTATACCCTGCCTGAAGGTTCGCTTGTTGCTGGGTTATCTTGCCATGAACATCAAAGTTAAGGCTCTAGTCATCTTGCTTTGTGTTGCTGCTCTGGTTTTTGTCTCTTTTGTCTGTCTGGCCTGTGAGCTTTGCCTTGCTCTTATTCGGCTTATACTTCTGTGTCCTAGTTCTTCTACCTCTGGCCTCACCGGCCGTGACAGAATAATCCAGCAATCATGGACCCAGTAGACCTCGATCATCCCCCTTGCTGAAGTGTCAAATCAGGAGGCGGGACTTGAGCAGGCCTTAGTCCGTTAACCAACAGCAGGAGATGGCCCAGGACGATCAGAGCCTAATCTCAATTGCAGAAGAGCTACAGAATATTACCTCTCATATCCAGCACTCACAGTCACAGTCTCATCTTCAGTGCCTACCATCCCAGTTAATCCTGTGACCCCTTCCTCTCACTGAGAACCATGTCTTCTGGCTCCACAGCCATATGCTGACAAACCAGGTACAGTGCAGTCCATTCCTACTTTTCTATACGGACCTACAGGCGTCCTTTCCATCTGAGCGTTCCTGCCTGTACAGCCTAGTCTATCACACTACTCTATGCTCCACTTTAAAATATTTCTCTGATGAGGTGCTTAAGCTGTTTGATCACTCCAACCAAGGGAAAGGAGGAGGCAAGAGAATTCACAGGTCTGATGCAGGGAAGTCGCTCAGTGTATAATTTTCCTATAGAGTATTGCTGCGGCTGTCGACTGGCGTTCAAGTGCACTTATTGATGCATTTCTTTCATGGTGTCAACAGATCTGTATTGGATTAAATAACTTCTCATGAGTTATCAGATGGCCTAGAGGGCCCTATTGAGCTGGCTCAAAATCTCACCCCTTCATCACCTACCACTGAGTCCTTGAATCCTGAACCCATGCAGGTTTACAGAACTTGGGGTGACCCTCGAGGAGGGAAGACATCGCTGAGAGACACTTGTTTTTACTGTGGCAGATCAGGTAATATTTCTTCCCGTTGTCTGTTAATAATTCACTCACCAGTAACTGCAGGGTAGTGGTGGGCAAAATGGGAAGTATGATATCTGTTGGACTGCTGGTTTGCTGTCCTGACTAGCCCGGATCCCTCTGCTCAGTTTATGTTGGACGTAGCCGCCTTTGACATAGGCGTAGGGGCTGTGTTCTCCCAGAGGTCCGCTAAGGATAATAGATTAGATTAGATTCAACTTTATTGTCATTGCACAGAGTACAAGTACTGAGGCAACGAAATGCAGTTAGCATCTAACCAGAAGTGCAAAGCAGAAGAGTGCAGAGTATGTGCAAATGGTATAAATATAGATAAATAGGGTATATACAGTATGACATAAGATAGAAGTGGTATGAGCAGTAAGAACATGAGCTGCAATAATGGTGATTAGTGAAGATGTGATATAGATATATGTAAAGTGCAGGTGAAGTACAGTAGCAGGCAGTAGAAGTTATAAAGTTATAGATGAGTTAGGAGACATGATAAGATATAAGTACGATGAATATGGATATGACAACAATTTAAAATTAATAGATATATACAGTGAACAATTTAGTGCAAATGTTCAGTGGCTGGAGGTAGGTGTGTGGCAGTCAGGCCAGGGTAGAGGGGGGAATACAGTCACTAGGAAGGAGTGTGAGGGGGTAGCCAGGGGGGGCTATCACCGTGGTGCAGAGTTCAACAGGGTGACAGCCGCAGGGAAGAAGCTGTTCCTGAGCCTGCTGGTCCGGGAACGGAGGGCCCTGTAGCGCCTCCCTGAGGGGAGGAGAGCAAACAGTCTGTGGTTGGGATGGGAGCTGTCCTTCTCGATGCTGCGCGCCTTCCACAGACATCTTTTGCGCTGGACAGCCTCGATGGTGGGGAGTGGGGAACCAGTGATGCGTTGGGCAGTTTTCACTACCCTCTGGAGTGTTTTTCGGTCCGCAACGGAGCAGCTGCCATACCAGACTGAGATGCAGTTGGTGAGGATGCTCTCAATGGTGCAGCGGTAGAAGTTCACCAGAATCTGAGGAGACAGATGGGCCTTCTTCTATCTCCTCAGGAAGAAGAGACGCTGGGGAGCCTTCTTGACTATGGTTGAGGTGTTGAGGGTCCAAGAGAGGTCCTCGGAGATGTGGACACCCAGGAATTCAAAGCTGGCGACACGCTCCACCTCCGTCCCGTTGATACAGATCGGGGGGTGTGCCTTTGGTCCTCCTGAAGTCCACAATTTACTCTTTGGTTTTCATGGTGTTGAGAGCCAGGTTGTTATTGGCGCACCACTCTGCCAGGTGCTGAACCTCTCCCCTGTAGGCCGACTCATCGTTGTTGCTGATGAGGCCAATCACCGTTGTGTCGTCTGCAAACTTTACAATGGTATTAGAACCATGTACAGCCGTGCAGTCGTGGGTGAAGAGGGAGTAGAGGAGAGGGCTCAGCACGCAGCCCTGTGGGACACCAGTGTTTAGGATGAGGGTTGAGGAGGTGTTGTTGTCTAACCTGACAGACTGGGGTCTGTTGGTTAGGAAGTCCAGAATCCAGTTTCTGAGGGAGGTGTTGATGCCCAGATCACTGAGTTTTGTGATCAGTTTGGAGGGGATTATGGTGTTAAATGCAGAGCTGAAGTCTATGAACAACAGTCTCACGTAGGTGTTACTGTTGTCCAGGTGGGAAAGGGCGAAGTGTAGTGCCGTGGAGATGGCATCGATGGAGGTGGTTTTGAAGCACGTGGGGACAGCTGCTTGGGCCAGTGACAGGTTGAATAAGTCAGTCAAGACCTCAGTCAGCTGCCCAGCACAGGCCCTGAGCACCCGTCCAGGGATGCCATCAGGGCCAGCAGCCTTTCGTGCATTAGTCCTGCTCAGTGCAGCACACACGTCGGTGGAGGAGAGTGTGAGGGGCTGGTTGTCTGTAGTGAGCACAGCCTTGATGGCCGTCTCCTGGTTGTCTCTGTCGAAGCGTGCATGAAAGCGGTTAAGCTCATCAGGGAGTGATGCTTCGCCGGTTTGGGGGGAGGTGTTGGTGGGTTTATAGTCCGTTATGGCCTGGATGCCTTGCCACATGCGTCGGGGGTCTGAGTTGTTTTTGAAGTGCTCCTCAATCTTTCTTTAGCTTGTAGCTGTGCTTGGCCTTTTTGATGCCCCTCTTCAGGTCGGCCCTGGATGAACTGTAGGCCTGGGTCTCACCTGATCTGAAAGCAATATCGCGTGCCCTCAGCAACAGGCGGACCTCCCTGTTCATCCATGGCTTCTGATTAGGGAAAGTGGTGATTTGTTTGAGGGTGGTGACACTGTTGATGTTGGTGTTGATAAAGTCCAGTACAGATGAGGCATAGGCGTTGATGTCCGTGTGGGAGTCCAGTGTGGCCAGGGTGGCAAACACACTCCAGTCTGTGCACCCTTATGCATTCTACTCACACTGTCTTACCCCGGCAGAACGCAAGTATGGCATTGGAGACCATGTACTTCCAGCAGTAAAGCTGTCCCTGGAGGGGTGGAGACACTTGAAGAGATTGAAGTTCCTTTTATCGCTTGGAGGGACCATAAGAACCTTGAGTATCTAAAGAATGCGGCCGGATGTCCAGACTTTTGTGGCAACTTGTGGTGTCTGTGCCAGGAACAAGACTAACAACCGACCTGCTGCTGGCCTCGTCAGACCTCTACCTATGCCTCACCACTCCTGGTTCCACATCACAGCAGATTTTGTCACTGGTCTTCCCATCTTGAAGGGTAACTCCTGCATTTTAACCAGTCTTTCCTCGGGTTTCCCATAACAGTCTTCCGTCAACATCTACTGGCCTGTCTCCCTTTCAATGCTGTGAGGGTTATCAACTACCCCTGTTACCCACACAGGAGGAAGAGGTGGTGGTACCCTCTGCTCAAGCCTTTATAAATCACTATTGCATAGTGTGGGCACGTACTAGGCGTCAGCTGATGCAGGCCAGCCAGCCGTATAAGAAGAAGGCTGGCTTGCACCGCTCCACAGCTTCCATGTATCATCCAGGTCAGAGGGCCATGTTGTCTACTGCTAATCTTCTCCTTCAAGTTCTTCCTCATATGTTGACCCCCAGGATCGTTGGTCCATTCCCTATATATAAAATCCTCAACCTCTGTAAGATTGTCCTTGCCTGTAGCCTGTATCCACCCCCTAAGACCCCCACCTTTTTCTAGGATCATTGATGAATCAAGAGGCTGAAGGTCTGCCGTATCTGGTAGATTGGAAGGGATAAATATTGGAAGTCGGCCTGTTTCATCCTGGATCCCACCCTGATTAAAGACTTCCATTGGAAGATCCTGAGGCCTTGGCTGGGATGCCTGGAGGCATTTTTTTGAATTTCTGACTTCTTTTATTACTGTTGCTCAGTCTGCCAGGTCTGTGAGTCTTGCTCTTACTCAGCTAATGTCCACTGACCTGTCTGCTCTCTTTGGATTCTGCCTGCATTACTGTAAGATGTCTCAAACAGGAGCACTCTAGATGTTGTTATGGGGCTGTTGCTGGAAATGCTGCAAAATTAGCCTCATGGAACCTAAAAAAACCATGTTACAATTTAGTCTGATTTGGGGTTTCTGGTTAGTACCTTGAGTGCATTTGAAACATTCTATCTCAAGTCAGTGCCTCATGGCTATTAGTTCAGAGTAGTGGTACAGAATCAGACAGAAATCCGCAAGAGAGATGCATGCCTTTGTGGAGTTGTGGGTGAATTTCAGCAAGAATGACAGCTATCTGATTTTTCAGAAATTTCAACAAGTTGTCTCAAGTGTCTGCCTGTCACCTCTGGCCACAGGAGATCACAGCAAGACTGACATGAAGAGACATTCTGCTGCTTCACAAAATGAACAGAATTATAGACCAGACCCCCATATACTTAAAGCAGATGTGAAGCAAAGTGGCAAAACTTTATCAATGTAAGCATGCAAATCATTTGCTGACTATATAATACATGCTCTAAAAGGTTAAGATTGTGTGTTTTATTATACGGCTCCTCAGAATGTTGCAAAAAGTTCAGTAAAATTGATTGGCCCATCCCAACGTTTGGCAGTCCGATATTTTCTTTATAATGACCTCTGCCATTGGCAATGGGTTTCTAATTCACATCTTTCATATGATTTCACAAGAAGTCTGAAGTCGATTTAGTAGAAATTCATTGTAACTGCATCTAATAAGAAGAATACGAAGAACTCGTTTTCTCAGCGGAAGCCACAAAACGGCAACAAAATCACTTAAAAATATATTTATGGAATTTATTGTTTTGGCAAGTAACTGTATAATAAGCGGGATAATGTATAGTCTGCCAGTCAGTATCGGAAATCCCTTCAAGACGAAACAGGTCCTGTTTGTCCTGTCAGGATTAATTTTCCAATACTGACCGGCGGACTATACATTATCCCTACTTATACACTGACACAAAGAGGTTTATATTGCAGAAGTGCCCATTTTGAATGTAGTGTCTTGGTCATAGTCAGTTTTCATAAGATCATGTGCATTCAGAAAAATGGATCTACATTGTAATTTTTTTTATATTTTCATGAAAATTAAATGCCAATGTCTGCTAGGTTGATGACAGCCTTTTTTAAAAAAACATTTCAAATTCAACTCCTCCAATTCAATGCCATTGGAGCAAAACCTCATCTCATGCTCAGCACTGATGTGGAGGAGTATTCACATTCCCAGAAGGGGAGGCAAGCAATTTCTACAGTCAATAGTCCCCTGGGAAATTTAGCAGAACTTTAACAGGCAGACTCCATACAATGCCATTCAGAAATTGAAAATATTGTATCTATAGGACAGCGCCTCAACATTTCCTTTTGGAGTGAAAGTTTTATTGGGTGTGGTGTTTTTCAAGGTGGTTGTGACTGTTGGTTCCTCCTGACCCTCGCACTGAATGAATTAATGCTTGATCAGTGAACCCCCAGAGGGCAGTGTGCAGAGAGGGACAAATGTGGACACATTCCATTCCTCCCCGAGCCATCTTAACTGTGCATAAAACAGAAGCTACCCTGTACATATTTGATGCCTCTTGTTCTGTAAATATAGACAGTGTGTGATACTGACAAAGAAAGACTCTCACAATGACAATCAATATTTTATAATGCCTTCATTACCAGGGACATATGTGTCTCCGTTATGTGGACATGTGTATGTGGTTTTACTCACCATTCAAGTAAATAAGGCCTCGGATCTCTAAATTATCCTTGAATACATGAATGATCACCTTTTCTTTAGGAAAAAAACTCCAAAATGATTCAGACATGGGTGAAGAGGAATCAAACTCAGGGTTCAGATTCTCAAATTAACTGGCAGCATCTGCTCTATTTTGCACTGAAACTAGGTTGAGATGTACTGAAGGAAACTGATCGGACTGCTGAAACAAGTGCCAAGAACTTATGGTGGGCCCATTGATTTTAACTCTTGATTGAAAGGCTATGTTGCTAAATTGATGTCACATTTCAGAAAGCAACCGACAGGAAAGGACAGATGACACCATTTGTCAGTGTGTGATTCAGATCATCTGTTTCTCAGAGCTATTAATAGGCTGGATCTTTTTATTGAGTTCACTGAAACTCGGAAATTGTACATTCTCATCACTGACATTTAGTGCTGAGGTGTGGCCTTTTGCAAACATTCTAAATGCTCAATTAATCTTGAGCGTAGGCCAATATGCACTCAAGATTCACTCTACACAATTTGATTGTTCAAAGCCAAAAGTTTCAAGTGACCTACAAACTTGTCATAAAATGTGTTCAAGGGTAGGAATACCATTATGCAGAACAAATCTGGAATCTGGCAAAAACACTGGCTCAAATTTGGCCAAACATGGATCAGACCTTGCTGGAGGTGAACAGATGTCAAACAGCAACGATATTACATATTCAAATGAGTGTGGAGAATCAGCAGATGATAGGAATAGAGGTGGGATAAATAAGTTAGCACTCTGGGGTCAGAGTCATCATGATTCATTGATGTTCACATCCAGCAGTGCAAGCAGCGTAGTCACTCTGTCCTTGCCATGACATTGCTACCCATCCAATCCCAGAGCCGGAGAAGAAAAAGACGTAACTGAGGGACAGACGAGACAGAGGCCTCTGTGGACACAACTGACAGGATGCATTCCCAGCATGCTCACTGTCTTGTCATTTGGTCAGCTTAATGACCAAAAACCTGTGTGGTTATGAAAAAAAAAGCACAGACAAAACGTGATAAGAATATGGATCATCGCACCAATACATTTACATTAATAATAATTTGTTCTTCAGCTCTTTAGGTATAGAGAAGAATCATTTGGTTTTTGTTCTTATTTTCTAATCAGCAAAATAGATTTTCATATATATGCAAAACCCCCGACAGTAACATGAAAGAAATAAAATAAAATCATCGTGTTCTTACTTTTGTAGTGTAGTTTTGATTGTAGCTGACAGTTTTGGATAAATAAAGGATATCAAATATTGTGTTATTTCTTGCATTTGTAAATACATTCTTATAAAACCTGACTTTGATCGATATTCAAACGATGAATTTTGTAAATGGTTCCTTTCTGTTTTCATATAAGGAGCTATGACCACACAAAATATTCCATAAATATTCACCAGCATATCATACTGTACACCTACCATATTGAAAAAAGATGCATTTGGCAGCTTCCAAATGCGATATACTGAATTTATGTCCTAGTATTTCTCATTGCTTTTGACCATCATTGCTTACACATATGAAATGCCAAACCCCGGGGCTCTTATAAAATATTGTTTTTGAACAGTCTGAAGCAATCGCCTTCCTATGAGTCAGCAGCATATTATGACAAGGTGCTGGAGCATGCAGTTCCTGGGCCAAATTAATTCCTCCTCTCCAGGTATTCAGAGGAGGGTGGGAAACACAGCTGTCTGCATTATTTCTTCTCCCCACCCTTTCCTGGTAAATGGAAGCAGTTGGTGTGCATCTCTGTCCTTGGATGTGTAAAGCGACTAGAGAGTAGAGGAAAACAAATTGGGTTATAGCAAAGAGTCAATACCCTCAACCGGAACATATACATACAGTATATAGCACTGAAAGCGGACTTTTTTCTATTCTCCAAGCATTGTCTCAGACCATACTTAAAAACAAAAAACACACAACAGTCCTCAGAATTTTTTAATCCATTTTAAGATATGCCTTGAGTTGAAAATGGATTTCTGTGGGGTTACAGCAGAAATGTAAAGAGTTCGCAGATACAATTTTACTTGTTTTTGGGAAAAGAGAAAATAATGGGACACAGAGCATGAAATTTGATGTAATCATTTCATGAAAAATGTCCATCCTTACCTCAATGGGAATTAATCAGAAGCAGAAGGACAAGACATCCATCAACCAAAGGCAGGCAAATCTGGTGTGGGGGTGGGTCCTCTAAAAGGGTGTGTGGTTAGTGAACATGTCCATGGAAAGAGGACACGGCTGGCGCTTATTGCCATTGAATTAATGAACATGTAGCATTTGCGCTTGGATGCAGGGCACAGTATGGTGATAAATCTTTGTGAGGTTTGGCAATGATGCAGGAGACTTACCTTGTTTCTAGGTCAGCCTGAAACATCTTACTTGAGAGAGGGAGAGAGAATGAGAAAGATATAATTATTCTCTGTCATATACATGGTACTGTAGGTCTACTGTACTGGGATCTGTTGATACATGTGTGGGAAAATCTTAGGTACGCTTTGGACCCTGGCATACTGGAGGGAGCGAGAGAGGCTGTTACATTGGGGAGAGGCGTTCTGAAAGACAATTCAATGTCACGTATGTATTACCCAAGAGGCCACGCCATGCCTAGGTTGTCTCAGACATTCACTAATGAAACACAGGCATGCTGTGTCCTTTTCTTGTCTCCCAGCACTGGCTAATACAACAAAAGAAAAATCCCACCATGCCCTTTCTTGTAGTCAGGCAGAGTAAGCACAAAATACTCTGAAATGATTTATGTTGGCTTCTCACCAAAATCCCAAAGCATCAGCAGCCAATGAAGAGCTGAAGTGAGTCCCTTTCATCGTAATCACAAGACTCAGGTAAAGATTTTGCTCACCGTAAGGTAGCACATGCAATCCACCATGTATCAGAGATATTAGTCTTGAATGGGTCGAAGCCCTGGGAACACCTTAATGACTTTTTCAGAGCACCACACCAATTTCTGCCGTGCCATGGGGAAAACAAACGGTGATAGTGAAAGAACCCAGCTGGGGGAGGAAAGATCAATAATCAATATCAAATACACTCTCTTTTAACCCATCATGTCAATACACCACCTTTTCCATCGATTGTGCAATTTCTCTTTCATTTAGCCACAAAGTGAGTCAGGCCAGCCATCTAAGATTTTGATGAGCTGTGGAGAAACACAAACAGCATCAGACAACACATTCTTATGAGAATGAACTGTGGTTTGAGAAAATGACACATTGAGCGGAGGACAAATGGAAAATAAGAGCAAATACGACATGAATACCTTTGAGCATAAGTGATGTAGACGTCAGTGCTGATATGACAAAATGAAACACTTTAGTAGTTCTCATTGGAACTCTGTACAGAAGCTGTGAAGCTATGGCAGCAAACAGAGGAGTCCAGTGGCATGTAGACGCTGTTGAAAAGTGAGGCACTTGAGGCAAATAGAGTTTGACTTCACAGGCAGTAATGGTGGGTGACGCCATTTTAGTGTGACTGCTTGTTTCATCCCCTCCTGCTGGGGCATGATTGCGCTTTATGACCCCCACCCGCGTCCTTTTTTCCCAAGCAGTAAGTGAAGTGCCAGCCAAATAGAGGAGTCGCCCAGAATTTGCTGAAGGCTCATCTGTCCACGCGGAGACCAAAGAGTTGTGCATTTAGATTCCAAGAGCAATCTCACCCAGCCACTGTTTCGGTGTCCTGTGCTTCTCTGATCAGGTGCAATTTGTCAAATGCTCAGTGTGAGGAGAAGGGTTACGTACCCTTAGATCTTTTCAACTTGGTCGACACATGTCCTCAAACAGGACCAACACTGAAACCATCACAAACCTAGGATTAGGTACATAAGATATAGGCTGGCTGGAGAGGCCAGTAGTTATTGTTTTTCTGTCTGTAAGAGTTGGATAATCTGTTATGTGACTATCAAAAGTGAGTTAGGGGTGAGGCAGGAGTCTTCAGTTCATCAAAAAACATTTGGTTATTATAGTGCGTAGACACAAAATGGGAGGGCATCAGAAAGCGAAGAGAGAATAAAACTCAGACCTGTACAATGGCAAAAATAATATTTCACTGGGGAGCATATTAAAAATGGGGGCAAAATGATAGTTACGGATTACATATTCCTTGGACATCAAAACAAGTAATTGTTTTATAATATGTATTAAGTATACAAATAAATAAAAAGGCACTTTTGTATGTGTAAGGTACTAAGGCACCAAAACAGTGATGATGAATGGAAGATTACCATTTATAAACACAGTTACAGTAATGCAGTAGTTTGTTAACTGTAATCGTCCATTTTAAGGTTCCCTTCATTAACATTAGTTAATGTAGTAATGGATATAAACAAAGCATTACTGTCAACAAACATCCCACAAAATCAAGTACTGTTGCTCATGCGTTTTTAATGTCAACCCATCAACATTAATGCAGCAGTTGACGTTAATAACATTAACTACAGGACTTTTATGGCATGATTCAGGATTTAATGGTTTGTTTATATTCATTAATACATTGTTATGTTAATCAAAGGGAACCATACTTCATGTGAGGACAATCTTTCAAATCCAATCCATGAGAAGAAAATGGATATTTTATACCACCACATTCATGGTGGTCTGCTTTAGCACGGAGAGAAGCGTTACGGTAGTTCCTGTTATTCAGTCGTATAAGGTTTGTCTGATGCCTGAAATATATGTCATTGTCTAAACTGTTGTGAAGTAGCCTGTCATATACGGGATCTCAGTAGCCTGTGGACAATGGTGACTCACAAAGTTCAGGTGTCTCTGAACATGCTTTTACTTGACAGGATAGTTTCTCTCAGGCTAGGATTTTCTATTCATCATTTTCTTGATCTGGTCAATATTAAGGGAAATTTTGCTTCACATAAAATGTAAATATGAAATTATGACTGTTTTAGGTAGGGCAATAATATAAAATCTATGTATGGTGAGAAATGTCTTAACCATATACCCTCAGATGGGGTGAGTATGGGATTTCAAACTGGACCGCCCTAAAAAGGCTTTACTTCTGAGTGTGGATTACTCTGGAAAAAAGTAAAAGTCGTTTTTTTCCCCTTTTCCTTTCAATCTAAGACCAGACCGTGCCACCTAAAAGTCTGCGGGCATTCTGAGACATCAGAAGATCCTGGCCTCTCAAGACTGACCCAAGAACAGACACTGAAGTCTTACCAGTGACAGGGCGAACAAAATGAGAGGAATATCCATAATGCTTCTGCAAATGTTGTTATGAAAAGCTGTTAGGAGGATTGGCCCATGCACACAATGTTTGCCAAAGCCTTTAAGTGGATTTTGAGCTTGTGTGATGGACAGAGGACTCTTGCGGGGCGGAATCCTTGATGGAATCAGACAGCATTGTGACAGAGGCCACTCTGTTAAATAAAACACTGGGCTGTGCCTGAATAACCAACGACATCTTAAGATGGCAGTTGCTTTCAGTAAAGAACCAGGTGCCATGACAAAGAGACTGAACCATAAAATATTCCCCACGTACAATACCAAACACCTAACCTTTTTTAAGGAATTTTAATGGAAGCTTACATATTCATCCTCATGTAAATCTTTTGAATGTTCCAGTATAATGTTATCATATGTATTATTTAAATTCATAGAATTGGAAATGGGTTATCAAATAACAATAAAGCCCCCCCCCCCCCCCCCCCCCAACTGTTGTTCCCTCTGCATGACACTGTGAGTAATGCTGTATAGGCACTCATCCATCTGTGTGGCTGCTCGTGTGTCTGTCCAGCAGAAAGCGCCTGTCTTCTGACAGGTTGAGCTCCCGCAGCCTGTGTGGGCCTGTCAGGACAGATCACCATCAGATGCTGACCGTGTTATCGAAGAATGATCCCATCCCTGCAGATTCTGGTTTCTCGACTCACCACCTCTCTCCCGTGGGCTGCTCGGAAATTAAAGCCACATAGCAAAAGGTCACTGCGTTTGTATGGAGGCATGACACGGTGTAGGGAACACAGGGCGGTGGGCATGTACTTGTCAAACCAATTAGCTTTGTCAGAGTCACATTGTATACTTTGTATTTCGTGTCAGGGTGTAGTATATGTTTAATTAAGTTTCTGTTAGTGTTTATAGTCTTAGAGAGAATGAATGGAGATCTAAATAAACAGTGGAATCATAGTTTAAAGTCCAGGTTTTGTTTTTCTGTAAAGACATTCAAATTGCACAGAAATGTTCCTTCTACGTAGTAACCTTGGTCTATGTACTAACCACCATGACGTGCACACAGTTCCAATGAAACATTATTTTACTTCCTTTAGGACCTAATTTCCTGCGTGGATCAGGATGTCTTATCTCTGTGTGCATCACTCCAACCTCTCATTCTCAGTTAGAGAGGAGAATAAGGCCTCTGTGGCCCACCTACTCTTTCTCAAAATGTGAAATAAAATGAATACAATTATTATTACTTGATATTTAAAATGAAAATATACTGAAACATGCTCAGTGTGAGAATAGTGGATTACTAAAATGAACACAGACATATCCAACTAAGTGATTACAGACCTTTGCAATATCTTCTGTTTCTAGGTGATGAAATGTGCAGTGGAAGTCTCAGTAAGGCCCAGGTAAAATTATTAGAGTCATTAACTATAACCTCTCCACAGGTATTATATGCCATTTTAGTTGGGGGGTTTTTCTCAGAAAAGAGTCATCTCAATTATTTTTACAGTGGTTGACAGGGTTTTTATACTCAATGTTTTTTCTTCACCTGTTTCTATATCCTTACCTATGCCAACTGTTGCTGAGACAAATACTGTGAGAGGAGGTATAATATTGTCTTAGCATACCACCCTGGGAATGCTTGAAAATCCGCTCTCATCAAAGATTGCTGATGTTATACTGCCCTGTTTATTCTGTCATCTTTCAGTAGTCAAGTGATTGGGAGATGGAGTGGTGAAATATGAGGAAATGTGCATAAGGAGGGGAGAGAGAAAGGGAGAGGGGGGAGAGAGAGAGCAGACTCACAGTCATGGTACTAAGAGGTTGCTACGGACTCAGGACACACCCAGATTCCCATAGCTGTCGTCCTATTGGAGGAGCCTCAGAATCCCAGTAGCAGCTCTCGATGACTCCTCCTATTTTTGCTTCCACAAAGGACTCATCAGTGAATGAACTGAATCAAGCACTAGCTGTTGAGATAGTAAGAGCCTTTCACCCTCTCTTTCTCGCTCTCTCTCCATCTGTCTCTCTTTCTGCCTCTCTCTCTATGTATGACGGGTTGAATCTTTCAGGGCACAGAAGGGGAGTTTAGTGCGTGAAGCCACAGCAACAGATCATGCTCTCTCGACAAGACATGCTCCAAAACAGAACAGCACCATCACCTGACAAGTGATTGTTTTCCACTCTGTCATCTCTCCTTGTTCCAGACATTTCAGCCTTGTGTGGCCAGTTTTCCCTCCTGATCTGAGACCTGTGGACTAACACAAGAGGAGGAGAAAGAGGACGGAGGGAAACGCAAGCATCTGACAACAAACACACCTGCCCAAACAGAGTAGTAGAAGTCGGACGCTCTGGGTAACTTTGCCCTACCCACGCCAAAAGGGGGAATACACAGCACTGGAGACAACGCCATTGGAAACAAGGAGTAATAAAAAAGGGGGATTTTTTTTTTTTTTAATTCTTAATTTTTGTTTTTGCAGTATTGTTGTCGTTTTTGTTTGTTTCTGTTTGTTTTTGTTGTTTTGAATCATTTTTCCGTGGTGTGGTGTCGTGAAAGTCTGTCAAGACGCCGCGTGCCGTGCTCCGCGTGAAGAATGCCCAGGCGAGGTTGGCCAAGCCGGCCGAGCCGGCGCCCACTCCAGGGCTCTACATGGAGAGGTCCCAGAGCCGCATCAGCCTGTCTGCCTCCTTCGAGGCCCTGGCCATCTACTTCCCCTGCATGAACTCTTTCGATGAGGACGATGCGGGTAAGCTCTCTGGGGAAAAAAAATATGTCTCCTGTCTGTTCCTCTCCGCCGTCTCAATCTTAGCCCCATCACTGTCCACAAGTATAACTTTGGAAGGGATGACTGTTTGGCAAGGGCACGGCACATTTGGTTGGTGAAGGTTGTGAACTTGGTGTTAAAATCGGCTTCCTTGCAGTTTAGGACTCACATGTGTAGACTGCTGGTGGGCCTTTAACCTCTCATAATAACTGTAGAGAGTAACTGAGAAAACTAGGCATTGGTATACTTTTCATTCATGTGGAGCACTTTGCATTCTGTGTTAGTGGATGCTTTGTTGTAGTTCATAAATAGATGGCATTCAGTTTGTGCACAATTTGTGAAGTGGAAAGCTACATTCTTTTTAAAGCAAGCCCCTTTTAAAAAGTCAGGAGCTACACATGTCGATCAGTTGAATTGGAAAAGGAGACGTTGGTGGTGTGTTAATCTGAAGGACTAAACGGATTTATCTCTCAAAATGAAATGGTTTATCAGTCTCACTCTCAGGGCAAATGGCAAGACACATAAGCACCTCTAGTCTCATAATGAGTGTGCAGCCAGACACAGATACACGTGTACATACATACACACACACACATACATACACAATCAAACTCACTCACTGAATTTCACAGTGCTTTCATATGTACAACATTCTTAACAAGATTCATGGTGTAATCATTACTGCTTTTCTGTAACACAGACTGTGTTACCAGAGCCGTAAGCAGGTGCAAAGAATGGACTGACAGTTGTCAAGCCTGTATATCTCCCTATCTGTGCTCTCAGAAGTGGCAGCAGTACTGATCGCAGGGAGTTGGAAGATAGAGCCAGGACAGCAGACCTAAGTACAAATCACTTCACATCAGTCAGACACATGTCGGATGGACACACACACACATGAAGGCGACACGATGTGCACACTCAAGCATGTTCACATACACACACACACACACACACACACTTGCAAATGAAGGCAAAGGCACATGCAGCCAAACACTTACCAAATGGCTTTCCATTTGACCAAGCTGACATTTATCTCTTGATCATATCCTTGATGATTAGCATAAATCTCATTAATTAGCCTGTTCAAAAATTATAAATGAACAGCATTTAAATTGCATTTCAATTCAAAGTGTTAAATGGCTAATTGCTGTGGGAGGGATACTGAAGAAGCCTGTGCGTAAGCATAGAAGAGCATGGTGATAGACACACACACACACACATACATAGAGCAGACTCGTGCCTGTGATAGATGTTGCCAGCACTGCCTATAACAGTCCGATTGGCAGAAGGCACCATGCAGTTGGGAGCCAGCATGTGGATTATTACCTGTTGAGAGATGTACTTTGGCATTCAGCCGTGATTACATCTCTGAGACTCAGCCTAACCCCTGCCACGTCGGAGCCTGGAAAATCAGAGTATGACGCAAATATTCCTGTGGCCAGCCGGCCTCTGTTTGCCCATCATCGCGTGCCAAAAGGTTCAGGGCAATGAGGATGCTAGCAGTTGGGTGTAACTCATGCTAACAGTGGTGCTGCAATTTGTGGCAAGCGATATCTAATCCACACGATGGAAATGGTAATACTGCTGCTATGATATGACAAAAGGCAAAAAAGAAAGCTACATTAAAACGTGATATCATACTGGCAAAAGAACAGGGACCCATTACAGTATCAAAAGAGATTGCTGGGGATTACTGAGTTCTGCTGGCATTATTGTCACACTAACTTCCTGACTACTAACTACTGCAGTGGCACTGAAATGAATGAAAATGTCACCGCATTCTTATATAACCAACATCCATCAGTCTTCAAGGAAAGGAAATGTTCTACAAATATAGAAACAAATTTGGTCCAAAAGAATGAGATCCCCATATTCTATTCATGATCTCTCAAATTTTTTTGCAGGGGTACTACATAAATCAGCAGGTGCTAGAATAGTTAGTAATTACCTGTCACATCTATCCAAAGGAGACTGAACATTTTGTTCAATCAATCTGTGAAGTCGGAGCAGTGGAATGGTCGGTGTCTCAAGCAGTGCAAAGAGGAGGAGAGAAACTAAAGTCCCTCAGTGGCCATGTTAGAGACATGACCCAGAAAAGTCACGGGGAAAGAAATTAATTTCACCCAAAAGAAATGCCTGCCCCTCTGATAGTGGCCAAATGCATAGGAACCCATTAAATATGTGAAATTTGGCTGCTTTTGACGATGATTTGCAATTAAATCGAGCATCACTCAACTAGGAAGTAATATGCCATAGAAATGACGGAAAACAGTTTTCATAGAAATAATTAAAAAAATATGCGAGGGTGTAATTATTTGGCTAGGGCTTTAATGTGTGCCTGTTTGATTCATTTTACAGTAATGTCTTGGCACATTTGAAAGTCTAGGAAATGTTAAACACTGAATGTTTTGCTTATTATCAGTCATCTGTAGTTCAAGAGCTAAAAATCAGTAACTAAATTCATGTAAAAGAGACAAAATCCCTGAAAATGACTGGCTCAGTCAAATTACTACCCGTGCATCTGCATCTGAAGAACATCTGAGTGATATCAGAACGCCTAAGAAGAAAAGTGAGAATTTCTTCCCCCGGGTGAGCACCTGCTTATGTGAGTTACACAGCATCTTCATAGATGCGATATGACACACATGATGACACAATGATGAAAATGAAGAGAGAAATGCACACATTTGTAAAGGTATGTGTAGTTTGGAAATTTGATTTAGAATGCATTCATAATTACTTCAAAGCTTTCAGGCAATGTTGTTCCTTGAAAGGAAAAATATTTGCAGCATCAAATACAAATGCATACTTCTGTGTTTCCACATATGAAAATGTATGGAGGCACAGTCAGACACATTTGCCACTTTAGAGGCTTGGCCAGATTTGATATCATAATATAACAACACCCTTGGCATGCTCTGAATCTCACGTTTCCACTCAGTGTCCTGTGGCATGCTTGGACACAGTGTTTGCCCACACTCTGCATACACTGTGTGCGTTATGACACCTCTAACTGAGGAACTGTAATCTGTTACGAAAAGAAAAAAATATATATCTAAGAACTTCTTTATGCTTATTAGCACGCCTACGCTGACAGGCCCAAAGAGTATTGATGTCGCTGCTTGGAACACTCGAGCAACAAGGGAAACAATATCCGGCAAATGACTTCATGCCCATACACTCCATAATCTCTGTTGCATAAGGCTCTGATGAATAAAGAACCCAAACTGAGTACGGCTGCGGGCTGATTTAAGTGCTGAGGCGTCCTCTAGCCAGAGCACGTACATAAACATTGACGTGGGTCATGATTTAAAGATCCATTCTTTACAAGCAGGAAGACGCACACGCTCCATCCAATCTCCATGTTCTCTGCATGGCGCCTTTCACACAACACTTGATTGTCAGTTATATGGAGTGCCAGATGAAGCTGGGCTTGACCCCACAGGTTGCAATCATTACGAGGGCTGTGAGAACTTATTTCTCACCTGAGCATCTACTCTGCAAAGATGAACCATAAACCACGAGAGGGTGTAATAGGAAAATGCACCCAGGAGCCTATTTGTGTGAGGTTCTCTTGGATTGGTTGTAAATGAACTGAGCTTTGTTTTTCTGTTCTACAGTCAGGTGAGAAAGTGACTATTTGCTCTCGGAGAAGGGAACCAGCTGGTGGTGTTGACTGTTTTAGACACACACACACACACACAGAGAGAGAGAGAGAGAGAGACACACACACACACATACACTGTAAAACAAGCAATCATGTCTTAGCGTAACTATATAAGTGAGATGCTCTGTTGTTTTGTACGTGGTGGTTGGTGCCTGACGCAGGAAATCAGTCTGTCCCTCAGTAACACTGGCTACCAAGGTGATTTAATGTCCATAGTTATCAAATAAGTTGTAAGGGAGGTGTCTCTATTCCGGGATGCTGGTAGCTACTCATTCTCTATCCTTTGCATCCTCTACATCCTACCATTTTATAAGAAAATAATCACACAGGCTTGCTTCTGAACATGTGAAAGGGTAATGCAATCACAATAATATACAGTAATGCATTTTAAAGACACCACACTTTCCATGAAGAAAGCATTGGCAGTTTAAAAAAAAAAAAAAAGATTCCCAGATGTACATAAGGCCCTGCAATAGCACACCGTTCGTCCACTCACTGCTGTAAACTAAAAGTAGCTTTTCTTCAGAGACCACAATCATTATTCACACTTAAAAAAGATCATGCACATATCTTATGGACTCATAGACTGACACTCAACAGACAATGACATTGAATGCATAGACCAGAGCAAAACACCTTGAACTAAATATTTTAAATGCAACCCAATGTGACGTAAAATGTGTGGCATTCTGTGATTTATTCTAATGAATAATGCGCATTATGTACCAACATGCAGTCTAAACACAGTCTCTGGTCAGTACAAGCTCCTGTCTGACCTTTTAGAAAGCATTGCAAGACGTTAAGCATTTGGTGTGTGTGTGTGTGGTTGTGGTTGTGTGTGTGTGTGTGTGTGAGTGCAAGAGAGAGTGTATGTGTGTGTGTTTTTGTGTGGTTGTGGTTGTGAGTGTGTGTGTGTGTGTGTGTGTGAGAGAGAGAGAGAGAGAGAGAGAGAGAGAGAGATAGAGAAGAGGAGCTCATTCATATGGTCTGTCACACAGGCTAACAGGACTGATGTTTGTTTTGTTGTTGAGCATTTACATAACACGCTCTTATCAGCTTTAGAAAATGGGACTACTTAGGGCTTAACACAATGAACAGTCACGCTCCTGCTCATTCTCCAGGGTCCTGGACCACTTCAACATGAGCAGCTGGGGAAAAAAAATACAGTTATGGCAGATGCAATTTGTTTTAATTCCAATTGCTTCTTTTGCACTCCGTTGTTTTGGACCACTGTTGAGAAATAAGAGAAAATATGTAGCAAATGAAATTGATAGCATTAATTGGTCTTTATAGCACATCTCTACTCTATTCCTGACTCTATCTCATATCAGTAAGCAACTTTGAAGCTTAGTATAGAACCCTAAATAGATCCTTTCTGGCATGTACAACTGACATCTTATGATATGGCATCACAATGGGAAAACATTATTTGCCTAAAAAATATCCAATCCTAAATATTCCTAAATGTCCTATTCTGCTAGCTGTACATTGTGTATGTCCCATTCATTTCATGGTGACATTGATGACATCACTCACAGAAATGCAGAAATCATTTTAGCCTCAGCTATTTCACACTGCACCTCTTCTTCTGCTGCAGAGCTCTTCAAAGTGCCATTGAAATTCTACAATGGGGTGCTCGAAATGAGCTAATATTGCCTAATTGAATATTCATGCTCTGTCACAGTGGAAGAATGTCAATTATGAGGTCAATGAAGTTCTCAAAATGAACATAACAAGCAGAGATATCATTTAGTAATGCTGATAGAGTAGCCATGGCACAGGGCTATATGGCTCTAATTTCAGCGCAGGTATGACAAACCCCAAAATATCACAAGTCTAATTAATACCTCTCTCAGATATTCTCAAGTTGGAGACGTGGAGAAGAACACCCCCGGCCCCTCCAAGCCTCCCCATCTCCAATTATAGAAACTTTATGGTCATTTTTTACATGAGCCATGCAGGCTCATTTCTGCCTGTCATTTATCCTTGAAATAACTCATACAAAATTCATTTTAGGGCAGAATGATGGTGTCACCACAGGAGTAAATATTTGCAGTGATTTGTGGTATTGCCGCAAGTGGTTTGTGTATAGACAGGAAAAAAATAGAAACAGATGGGGGACGCTTGGAAAAACTCTGTGAGGGGGAAAAGCTTAAAAGATGTGTGTTGTACTGGTTTGGTATCTTCAATACAGCCTCTATAAAAGAAAATTATTAAAAAAGATTAAACCAAACAAAGGTTTAGGACCCTTAACATTAACATTAACATTAACATTAATATTCTGATAATGTATTTGTAGCCTGAATGATACAATGTCCTCCAGTAACAGATTGTAGTGGAGCTTGTTGATAACACAGCTTCACCTACAGCCTTAACTCTAAGGAGAACAGAAAAGACAGAGTGATCTATGATGATGACGCCTTTGGGGGTGTTTGGGTAGGGAGGTTGTTGTGAGGTTTATGACTGTATTTCTTCAGCCTGTTACCTTCGCAGATACCATTTTTCAGGATCCTTATGGATCAATGAGTTAAGCAGTACTGACAATTAATCAAACGGTTAATAGGTAATTAATGGCACTGCAGCGAAGAGCCGTATGATGGTTGGTTGATGGGCTGGACTAAACAGAAAATTGATGACCCTGTTTGGGATCAATAACCCCCTTGGCAATAAGCATGCCACATTGGAGTCTATTAGGAAAAATACATTCGCCCCCACAATTCATTGTTTTTTTTTCAGTCATAACTGTTTAGGACCAGGCTATCAGTTATTTTTACTGAAAAAATTGGAATCTCATAACAAAATGAGCTTGTATGAGTTTGTTTATCTTTGTATAATCGTTTGTCTTCTAATACTGGTATTTTGAGTTCCTCTGACATGCCCTTTTACCAAAACATTTTAGAACTGAGTTTTATAGAATTTCAGGCAACAAATTCCTGTGTGTTTGAAATGTAAATCCAGAGTACATTGTGTACATCACTTATAGTACAATATTTGTTAACTGTTGGTACTGAAGGTTAGGATTAGCCCTTTATAACAGAATGTACCTACATGAAAAATACATGGTATGAAAGCCTTAAACACTCAAATTCCTTCAGCCCATCTGGATCTAAAGCTAGGCAAACTTGAAGATTGAGAGATTATGCCATTCATTATAATAATAATAACAAACAAATACAGTGAAATTATCACATTGGTCAAAATAATTAGACTAAGCAAAGACTTTGAAGGTGAATTACAGTGGTGTAAAAATAAGAAGCAATCAAAAAGAGTTGATTGATCACGGCCTCGAGTAAAAATGTATTCATGACGTATATCTAATCATGAATATCAAAGTTGTTATGTAATATTCGTGAAAGCAAGGAAATGCAAGATGTGAAGTAACAGGATATTGAAAATATACCTTATTGCCAGTCTCCTTTCTACTTTGAATTTGTGTCTGTCGTTTGATTAATGAATTCAGCTGGCGTTAATAAATGTGCTTTGCACATTTTTATCCATTCTCCAGGGAGCACTCTAATGAGGCCTACTTGTGCCTGGTCTACATTCCACCGGCTAGAAAAGTTATCAATCTGGTTCAAGAGCTAGATGTCTATGATGCCTTTCTGGTGCATGCTATTATGCACCATCCCTGGAAAATCCTTGCTACATTATACAAGAGTGTAAACATGCAGGAGCCACGAATGAATCACAATTGCTAATTTAGCTGCTTTAAGTGTTGCCTGCACACAAGGGCATCCAGGTTAACTCAAAACACTGATAGATTGGCCTCTTAAAAATAGTAGTGCACTATTTATGTACGTTTATGTTTACTGTTCTCCCTTGAGCTCACATCTGGTCATGCAAACCTTAAATGTGATCATCAGGGTGAAAATCTAAATGCATTTTAATGCACAAATGGGACTCTTTTGCCATCACACCTGTTGAAATGAGAGGATTCTTCCCAGCATCTCTTAATAATCCTGGTTGAAAAGAAAATGATTATCCCCCTAAATCATGCATACAGGTTGGATAAGTATTTCAGTTAGAGACTTGCTCTGAATTTGGCTGGGTTTGTCTCCCATGGCAACGGCATGTCTTTTTGAGGGTCTTTCATGATACAGAGCGTTCTTTTCCCCGTGTTCCTCTAAACCACGTTGACATGGTAGCTGGTATGTGCCACTCCAGCTGACGCCAAATAGCGGAGCTCATTGTGCAGCAAGCAATGTAGGTCATGAGCTTCATACCCAGCATCTAATATGTAAAAAGGAAGACTTTTCAGCACTGCACTCTCATGGACGTGGAGTGTCTCCTTGGGTATTTATCTGAGACAAGCCTTAGTATGCCACAGTTCAGCTGTTAAGAGTGAACGGAAAACAGGCAACCTGTTACATACTGTTCTTTGTCGAGTAGATGAGATACATTTTAGAAGAGGGAAAATCAAAACCTGTGCACACGCACCACTGGACAGAGCTCATTTAAAAGATCTTATATTAAACCATCCCTTTTCTACACAACAGCCTTTCACTGAATGTCTAACAACCATCACTTGTGGATAAATTGCCCACATCTGCTGTTTTAATTGGCCTCAACCGTTGATTTAAAAGACCAAGGAAAGACACTTTGTTTTTACAACTAACAACAATCTGCCATTTTTGTGTGACTGCACTGCATGGAACTCTATTATGCCAAAGGACAAATTGCTCTGACATGAAAAGAATGGTTGTTGTTTAATACTTTCTGTCATTACAGTTTAAGACTGGGTACATTTTTAAAGAATGAACACAAATACAATCATCTGTATATTCAACTACATTATGTATGTCAAATCAAAATGTCTACATTAGAAATTATACACAGGCTTTATAATAATAATATAGTGGGATTTATTTCAAGGTGTCTGTGATCTGATGGGGTTGTGGTTGTGTTTTTGTGACTGATGCCAAGGTTAGAGGTACTGCAAAAATGAAAAGGATGATAAATAACCTTTTATGTTTCATTGTCTGCAAATCGTCATATTCACCTCAGTAAAATGTACGTCTAAACTTTACTCATTTTGGTACAGGAAACATGTGATCTATTCAATTCAGAGCAATGGCATAAACTGTAGATTCAGGCTTTCAGTTGTACCTGGATTTGACATGCAGTAAAGAAATTCAAGCGTAAAACTGTCATGGCGCAAAGATTTCTTCAGCCAAAGTTTGATTTGTTATGCAATATTTATCTTGGAACATGAAATGCTGATACGACAATATGCTAGCCTGTGAAACATCATTTACACCTCTCTAAATTCACTTTTAGCTGATAACTGTTTTCCACTGTAGGTGCTCTGCTGGGTTAATGTTGAGGCATACCTATACGGATGCAGAACATGCACGGGTAACAATACATGCTGCATTCAGCTTTAATAACCTTGTTGACACTTGTGTCTGTTTTCTCTCTTGCTGTCGCAGACGCGGAGGGTCGCAGGCTAAAGGGCATTCAGCGAAGCACAGAGACGGGGCTGGCCGTGGAGATGCCCAGCCGCACTGTGCGCCAGGCCAGCCACGAGTCCATTGAGGACAGCATGAACAGCTACGGCTCAGAGGGAAAGTGAGTCCACTCTCAAATCTCGCACTCCTATGCTCTGTGTGTGCAAGTAGGCTACTGGGATGTCTGTGTTTCGGGCACTGCTGAGTTATATGTCAGATGTTGCTAATGATGACTATTCTATTTTTACTGCTCGGAATTATAGGGCTTTATTGGACTATTCTGTGATTTTCAGGTCCCTGTGGTTTATTCTATTCAGTATTATTTTCAGGCATTTGAGCATCAACCCAAATTTCATTAGTCAGATGAAACCTTATGATTATGAGATCTTGAATTGTAAATTCACAGAATTTTAAAACACACATTTATTCACAAGGCTGCTCTTTTTGCCTGTCACTAACCGTGTTTGATGTGCCATAGATCACCATAGCTCATGTTTTTTTTTTTTATATATAAAAGGCACTTTAATTATTGATGAAATTAGGACCTGGTTTCCTATGAAAAAAATGCTCTTGCCTTTTAGGTTGACAGAGTCATAGCAGTGTAGTCAGTTCAAAGGCAAAAAAGATTATGCAAGCATGTTCAAATATCAGGAAAGGGATTAAAAACAGAAATGCAGAAATGTGGGACTTGCACAAGCTGTGTAGAGTTTCCAGACCGAGTGTTTTTTGTGTAGGCTGAGGGACATCATCTGCTACAGGCAGGTTTCTGAGTCTGGTAGGACACTTGGATCTTTGGAGCTCGACAAGACTTTGAGCTCGACAATATAAACATGCAGATAGGGGTTGAAACAGATGGCTGACTGTAAAACGCACCGTAGACAGCAGCTTAAAGCCTAGCAGAGTTCTGGAATGAGTTCCAGATACTTGACTCTCTTCCAAACATAGGCTGGGCCATAACCATTTTCTGAAAAAAGAAACATGAATCAAACTATCACGAGCTGATTCACTTTTGTAACCATTCACGTTTAGATCTTTTAGAATTTTTTGGAACCTGCAAGAATGTCCTTTGGTTCCACCTCAGGAAACTGAGTTGTCCCGTGGGAACTGAAGGCACTGGAAGACCAGAGCCAGCACAGCACTCTGCAAATAGATTCAGATGCAGAATTGTTACGTAACACCTACGGCTACTTTGGCAGGAAAGTGACATCAGCAGGGAGAAATCAACCTCATTGAAGCTGGATTACTGGGAATTGAACGTGGAGGGAAGATTAGACTTTTGGTGCAGGCTGGATATTTTACAATATCATACTGAGTCTCCAGAATCTCTTGAATACATAACAACAAAGTACGTCTGTCCATAAACAGTCTTTTTAGAATGACGACCAAACAACAAATAGGTTCGGTGCTCCATCTCGCGAATAGAAACCTTCACAGTTCCTCGTCCTTTTCCTGCATTTAGCCAATGTGTTTTTGTGTGTGTTTGTTTGTGCGTGTGTGACTGTGCTTTTGGGTTTCTATGTTTACATGATTATGTTTTGTGTATGTCCGTGGGCGGGTTATGCCACTATGCTTTAAAACCAGTGCATAAAACCAGTGTAAAAGGGGGTCATGAGGAGATTACTACAGTACCATGAATAATCTCTTTTTATGTTTCTTATAAACTATAGGCTGCGTTCCACTTTTATGCTATTTCATAAACCATAGACTGTGTAAGGTTGTTTATCTTTCCCAGATATGAGTATGTGACTGCAATCAGCTGGAGAGAATTCAAAGCATCTCCACTTTCAGTATGTAGTCTCATTTCCTTTGGAATGTAACATGAAGAACATTGGCTCTTTGTCATGCAGGAATAAAAAGAACCACATTGCTTCTGTATTTGGCCCAGGATTCCCTTTAGAAATTCAGACCTTGACACCGTGGCAGTAATGAGGCATGCTGATTACATGCAAATGTTTGTTTTAATCAGGCACACCAGCAGCCCTTATTCAAGCTTTACAAAACGAAGCCACTGATCACGCTGTAATTCTGCGTTGTTTACACCTATGTTATTCAGGTCAAATGCTTGTAATAAAATGATCGCTATTTCCTCCCGTGTCACTAAATGTCCCTGTAGCAGGGGACAGACAATATGTGTCACAGGGCCACAGGGTGCGAAATGACACAAGTCAGGCCTGGTTTCTTTTGTCAGTCCCCTCATTAGAGTGGAATGAGACTTTAATGGGTGTTGCTCTTGGTGTGGCGTCTCCTAAGGAGGCTCGGCATGCAGCTGGAGAATGATAGGGCTAAGATAGATGAGTGAGGAAGAGGAGTTCTCCTGAGACCTTCTGCCTGTCCAAATATGTGGCAGCTGGTGCAGACCATCCCAGCAGCGCCGTAAAAATAGACCGGCGAGGAGAAGAGTGAAGAGAGAGAGAGGGAGAGAGAGAGCAACGAGGATGAAGAATTGAGGTCAAAACCACAGTGAGGAAATTAATTACGCACCTTCAACACTCCAGTGAGCCTCCCTACACATATGCAGAAGGAGAGAGAGAGAGAGAGACAATGGCGAGCAATATCCTTTGGCAGAGAAGAGCACGACACACACACACACACACACACAAACCCCACACAGTGACACACACTCACAGTCACACATGAGGGAGGGAGCAGTGGTCATTTCACAGAGGCTGATTTTTAAAACAATCGATTGGATTCAACTGTACTATATTGTGTTTTAGACTGAGCTAAAAATCACTACCCAACATTGAGGGATGAATCAATCTTCAGATAAGACTTAATTTGTCAGTGGCTGCTGTCATCTTTGTGTTTGTCAAGGCTGGGATGATAAACGAGATCAATTCAGTTACATCAAATCCAAAATTGTATTGTATACCTTTAAATATAAGATATGTGTTACATACATTTCCCATCATATGCTTGAGGCTGCTAAAACACTGCACGCATTTTACCTCTTCCCCCCCCCCCAAACAAAGCTGTGAGACGGATTAAATGGTGTCCACTGAGGGAAGCTGAGCACCTCACTCTCCCTCTGAATCAGCCTTCTCCGTGCGCCTGAGCTCAGAGCGTGCGGGATAAAAGGCACCTGTGCCACAGTGCCACTCGTCTGTCGCTTTGCCACCCTGTGTACTGCGCCCCTATTGGGGCCTGGACACGCTGCCAGAAATCACATGTCCAGTAATTCCCTTAATTCATTCTCCAGGCTGCCTTATCTGCTCTCCAGAGCTGGCCCCTTGCCAGCGGGCCTTTTTATGTGGCCCAGGCCCGTATCGCTCACACAGAGGGCCCCAAACACTCCTGCCTCATTGTCAGACATCATTAAGCTCGAAATCGGCTCGGGTTGCATAAGAGGACCCAGCGGCTCGACCACCAGTGTAATTCCACGCTTGCATTGTCTGACTGTCTGTCGATACTGTCACATAGAGAGGGAGAAAATCTGCTTTGTATCACTTGCATGGGAATTGTACCCAAATATTGTCACAAACCCCATTTGAAAGTATTTAGCTGGGGCTGAAACTGTAAAACCCTTTGAGTGAAAATGTGGAAATAGAATGGTCCTTTCTCTTCTTTTCCTGTAGTCTTAATTACTCTGGCATGTGCCTGGCCTCTGATAACCAGTTCAGTGACTTCTTGGACGGCATGGGTCCAGCCCAGTTTGTAGGCCGACAGACTCTGGCAACAACCTCAATGGGTGAGAAAAAAGAGAATGGTGGAAAAAGAGCAGATAAATGATACATCTGGAACATTTGGAATAATATATTTGAAAGGAAACTGAACTGATTTTTGAGTGCTCATTTCAGGTGATGTTGAGATCGGCTTGGCAGAGAGGAATGGACAGCTTGAGGTAGAGGTAATTCAGGCAAGAGGGCTCACGATGAAGCCAGGATCCAAAGGGCCTCCAGGTAAAGTATAATCTTATAGACATCCAGGTGAAATGTAGTGTTATAGTAGACATACTGTATGTTAAAGTAAATAAACATTATTTCGTAATGTTAACAGTGCATAGTTAACAACCTTACATTTGGATAAATGGGTAAATCTCATACTTTATGTGTTCTGTTCAACAAGAAATTTGTGTCTAATTCTAAAATCCTTTTTTTCCATCCCTTGGTAGCGGCCTATATAAAAGTTTACCTACTTGAAAACGGTGTCTGTGTAGCCAAAAAGAAGACCAAGAGAGTGAGGAAGTCCCTGGATCCTCTCTACAATCAGGTCCTGGTCTTCACAGAGAGTCCCCAGGGAAAGGTTGTGCAGGTAAAGAAAATACTCTACTCACCGCACATGAGTTCCAAAGTGACTTGCAGCATGTACCTGGTATGTACAGTACACTACAGAATATCAGGGCTGGACACATTTTATTTACAGATGTTTCCACCCTTTGCCAAAATTCAGCATTAGGCCTACTGTAGATATCTGCAAAGGCATGATATCTGTACTGACCAAAGAGAGTAATAAGTGGCAAATGCTTCCAGTGTAATTGAAGTTAGGCCACACATTTTTTTCTCTCCAACAGCCCAGCCCAGTTTTTTGTTAGTTCCCAGTTGCAATCTTTACATCCAGAAGGCATCTCATCCAGCTTCCACTGCTCTTCAATATTGGCGTCAGATTCTTTTGAGAGATGGTCGATTAAATTAGGTCTCATCTACGCAGTTGCAGTCAGTGCAGTTGCAGTCAGTTGCAGTCAACAGTTTCCAACATTTATACATATTCAGTTTTCAAATGAAAGCTGTCATGTTCACTAAACATGTCACGATTGAAATGAAAAGTTATGTAACACTTCAATTTACTTTATCTAAACTCAAACAATAAATGTGGTATCTGCCTTGCCTAGCAACAGATCTGATGGAAATAATGCTACAGCCATAGTTACTGGCTAGGTATCTGTGTCAACACTTGTTGAGCGGGCATAAATAGACAATCTGAGGACATCAGTAATGGATAACTACAGTCTAGTCGAATCATTCAGGTTAAAGGTAAAGCAAAGTGCCCAGCTAAACAGTCACGTTCAGCCAACAACTTGAGAATAATTGCAAATGTCTTGTCAATGAATAATTTCACCTTGCACATTCCTCTTCAGCATTCTGTCCAGATACATTTCTTATTCTGGGAGTCTTGGCTGGAGAACAGAGAAATGGATTGAATGTTTTATTTTTGGTGTCGGAGAAAATATGGGAATGTTAAACATTCATCTAAAGTATTTTTTGTTCCCGCTGGAGAACATTTATTCCTCTTTGTCCAAGCAAACGTTAAACACTTAAACAAAACCCAGCCCTTCTTTTAGGGAGGAGGGTGTGTATCTGTGTCTGGAGAGGATGACTGATAATGACAATGGGTCAGTTGTAAACATACTAAAGAGGACGAAACCCTTATATGGTAAACAGTGGCGTCCAATAAATAGCAGTTTGACTTTATTTACATGTACCTTACTGTACAATATATCAGACAGTTCTGTCTTATAATAAATAGATAGAGATATAACTAAGCAGATGGATAATTCATTTAATGAAGAAACACGACTTTTGCTGCTATTGTGCTTTGTGTTATAATGCATGCATGCATTGAAAAGAGACAAAAAAAGATTTTGGAAGATAAAAACAATGCAGTGCAATTGAACAGAATTTGACAATCACCATGATATTAACAACAAGATATCTGCCATAGCAGGAACTTGTCAAAGCATGTACACACAACTTCAATGTGAATTGTTGAACGAAATTTGAATGAAAATACAATGCTCATTTCATGACTTGTGACTATCCCCTCTCAGGTTATCGTCTGGGGCAACTACGGCCGAATGGACCGCAAATGTTTCATGGGTGTGGCTCGCATCCTCTTGGAGGAGTTGGATTTGACCACGATGGTGATTGGCTGGTACAAGCTGTTCCCCACCTCCTCCATGGTGGACCCCATGATGGCGCCACTGATGCGCCACTCGTCCCAGCTGTCGCTGGAAAGCACAGTCGGACCTTGCTGTGACCGATCCTAAGAGTGACGGTGCACGACGACTCTGGATCTTTCGCTGCGCTCCCCACCCCTCTTTTTTGCGGGCCCTTGGGGTGCCTCACCTTCAGAGTGTGCATCACTGCAATGCAGGACTCTGGGTGTGCCTAGGCACAAACCTACAGTACAACAAAAGCCACCTTGCATTGTCTGGAGGGAGATAAGGTGGAGGGAAAAATGAAAGTAAATCACAATGAAGGTGACTTGGGACAACTGTAGGACTTGAGCACACTAATGTTCTTCATCTGGGCTTGTCGTGTGCTTTTCTTTTTTTCGTTGTTTCAGAGGCAAGGCCTCAGAGTTGAATCTTCATCTGTTTTTGCTCATGTTAAGTGCACAGAAAACAGAAAGATGATGAAAAGGAGTCCTGAACATAAAGCCTGTGGTGTCTAAGGAGACATCTTATTCGTATGGGACAAGCATGTGCCATATAAAAGTTGAATTGGGCTCCAAGAATTTGTGAGCAGCCAACCAACACAGCTAAATACCCAGTTTTTATAAAAAGCAGGCTCTCTTCTCGTTTCCTGCACAACAGTAGGCTACATGAAATGATCTGGAAAAATTCAAAGTGATGACAGTCTTTGGTTGACATGAGGATACAAGGTTGGTTCTGAGTTGAAATGTAGTTTGCTTTTTCTTGCTCTATTCCTTGCTCTTTTCCTCATTTTACTGTGCCAAATATCCAGCAAGTGTCTTTGCTTTGTATCATGTGCCACTTATGAAGGTTAACTAGGGATCTGAAACTTCAGCTATCTTCAGAGAATGTGTTATCGTTCATCGCAGATGTTTAGACTGGTGTAATACATAAAACATGATTTGTTTGAGGAATGTCTCAAAATAATATTAGGTATACATAGAAATCTATATATATATACAGTATATACAGTAAATATATATTTGACACACTAATGTATACCTTGAGGATGATGTAGAATATTGATTGATTATCGAATGAGTTGGTTAGATTTGGGCACTTTATGACAAATGTTTTTTTTTTTTATTATTATAACAATTAACCAGGTTTTGAGTGAGCCAAAGTGCTGTTATTATTTGGATTATTTCTCCTACATGGGAAATGCAGCACTTTTAGTAGCATTGCAAGCTAGCATTAGGTTGTAGCATTAGCATGGTAAATATGTTTAGCTTGAAGCTAATTAAAAATTCGCACGACAGGAAACAGATTGAAGTATGGTAGATTTTATGGCTTTTTCTCAAAGGTTGTGGAGAAAATATGTAGCAGAAAAAAAGTATCTCAGTTTTTCACTGCAATACTGATGTAGTATTTGTCAAACTGGAGTCATGTTTGTAGGTATGAATGTGTCTTGTTCCGAAACACTGAGTCAAAGAGCAGTATTTGCCATGTCCTTTTGCATTTTCGTGGAAACCAAGAGCCATGTATTGCAGATGAACATCTGCTCCCTAAGGCTTGACAAAACATATTGAGTGTCATTTTGTAAGTCCATTGAAAATGTATTTGTACAGAAATCATGAAACAGAGAGATCCTTTTTTCTTTTGAGACACAGGACAGCTTCAGTATTGTGTGCACCAAGAACAAAGGGACCTTGGTGAAGTGACATCATACTGTATTAACATTTTCTTTTGAGTACAACTGTTATGTAAGGGAAGAAAAAGCAATATGATGCAGTGATGTTAACAGCCATTAAGATGTGTCACATCCCGTTTCTTCAAAGAGGATATGACAAACCTATGATTATAATGCTGTGAAGTCATGTTTGTCTTTGGGGTAACAAAGTGCTTACCGTTTACCTGGTACAAAAGCAAAACAAGCACCAGGAAGCTGAATCCACTTAAGCTTAGCTTAAGTCTGTCTGTATAAGGACTTGTGCAGTAATTTCCCCGCCTCATCAGCACTGTCCGGTTAGTCCTTTCTAAGGCAGTATGTACCCTTTTTGTGAAGTGTGCTAGGTACAGGACTCGTCTATGAAGGGTTCAAATGCCATAAGATTAAAGAAAAGCCAAAATAGCAGCTAGCATTCTCTGTCATTAGCAAGCAACACCAGCTTTATAGTGTATGTACACAATAATGTTAATATTTCTCACTTGAATAGACTCACAAGGTGTTTTTAGATGCACTATATTGTATCTTGAGAGAGATTTCAGTTTTCATGACTTCAAACACATCAGAGGTAAATGGTTAAATTGGTTGATCGTTCATACCATTTTGAAAGTACTTAATAAAAATGAAACTAATGTTGAAATAGAGATAGGGCTAGGATTATAAGAGGCATTTGTTTATTACACAGTGAGTTGAAATGATGAATCTTTGGCTTTGAATCTTTGTGATAGCAAGGTCAATTTGCGATGGCAGTGAAAATATCATCGATCATGTCCTAAGGTGCAGTCATTGCTAGGCACTGTAAGAACAGACTCACATGAATGTTAATGAATTAAGATAATTCAAGGGAAGGCACCAAACTAGCTCTGTATTGTATTATTTGTTTATACTTTTGAATGACAAATGTTTGTAAAGCACTTGCCAGTTTGGGTACAACAAATATCTCTAATTTGTATCTGATCAGAAGTAGCCAACACTGGCATATTCTGCACTGTTTATACACCCATACACAATCGTCTGTAGCTCTGAATCAAGCAAGACAATTAAATTGCCATATAGCAAACAATTTCATATTGTCTAAATCAGTTTTGAAGCAGAAAAAAAAATCTCAATCAGTGCCAGTGGGATACAGCATTGATCAATGTGTTGACCCACTGACAACATTACTATGTTTATGACATGACTTTTAAGTATGGCATCTAGGAATACAAGATGTGGAGTATCTTAAGATCTCTCAGATGTCGCACTGGCATTTTTTCTATAACCAGTACAATATCTTGAAAGAAATTCTACCAATAATGTATTTAAAGACCCAGAACAATTCATGGTGTGGTGACTTAATTACAACAAGCCATTTCACAATTAGAAGCCTTAACATTTAGAATACTACCCGGTATTTAAGACCTTAAGATTTTCAGGATTGTAATACAATGGAACAGCAGAACAAAAAAAAACCTATTGTTGTTTATCATGTTAAAATTACATGCATTCTGCTCCTCGCTCTCGCTCTTTTTCACGGTGTTGATGTACACTGTCAGATTTAATGTGTTGTCCTAAGAGTACATCTTTAAAGGTGGAAGACACTGTTTTCTGTTTGTTTAAAAAGGTGGAAGACACTGTTTTCTGTTTGTTGTCAATAGCCACTGAACATATCATTAGCCTCAAACTGAGGTATGCGATATTGAAATCCAAAACATGATTTTGAATTGGAAGCTGTGATTTCTTTTTTAGAGGATGCACTACTACACCGTTTTGGGGTCATTATTATATTGTAGATGTACATTGAGTATTTGAATCATGAATATATATTACCAAAACAATGTCATTGTTCAGTAATGCACAATTTCCATGTATTGTTTCTTTGGTTCTAAAGAGTCAATAAATAGTTTACTGCTAATTAATGCGTATGTTGAAGATGCCTATTCACCCACATCCTGCACTCATGAAAGAAATCAGGCATCAGGCATCTTTACCAGGCAGTACGGTTGACATTCAGAATGGTGACACATCTTTTCTAACCATAGATATAAATATAAAGGTGTGTGCTGCACAATCCCCTGCACAAATCAAGTCACCATGCAGGGTGGTGTAAACAAATCAGAAACACTATAGGAGTCCGGACGTGGCAAACAGTACAGCCTGGCAGTGTGTACCGTGTCTGTAGGTGACGGTAGCGGCTGTTGGATGTCCTTTGTGTGGTGAATGTCACGCGTGCAGGCAGCCTCTCTCTCCAAGCACCTGGCAACCCTCCAGATTCCCCTGTGTCTGTTCGAGTGCACCTCAGAACCTCTGATTTGATCAACATGAGGTCATAAACACACACAAACACGCATGTGTGACCTACACACACAAACAAACACACACACACATCCAAGGAAACAACGATGTCACTCATGCATCAGGCTTGAGTAAGGCTGTGATGCTGTGGCTGGGATGACTGGCTCTTCACAAAGGAAATATATCTAATATATATAAGATCTAACCTAAAAGACAGAAATACTCATGGCCACAGAGAGAAGAGAACTGACATTGTTTTGGCAAGGAGACTTTATTTCCAGTCACTTAACAAAGCTTTGAGTTTAGAATTGAGCTGTTAGAGGAAATTATAGCCATAATTTGACAATCAAGATTAAACACAAAACATCTAATAAATATAAAATGTCCTTCTGTAAGAAGGTTGGCTTGCTTTCATTTTGAAAGAAATTTTCACATTACTGCTAGAGGTGACTGTAATCCAGTCATGTAACACCTACCATTACGGTCAACACCAATGAAACACAAACACAAACCAAAAATCACTAAATGATTTTTCATAAAAATACGCCCCATTTCAAATACTTACTATGACAAAAAATTTGTAATGATTGTTATGACAATTGTACATACATTATTTTCAAATACAGTATTGCTAATAATGGGAAAACAAAGGGATTAGCACAGAAGATCAGTGTGGTTAGTTTAGTGTGGACGCCATGTTTCCTGCCTATGGCAGTGCCAAACTGGACAGCTGCCTGACAGGCTGTGTAAAGGGCAAGCCCTCTCTCGGTCAGTGGGTCAGACTTTCACGGCCTCAGTCCATAAGGGTGATGATGACATGGTCATCCTGTCCTTTCCAGAGCATCTCCCCCTCGAAATCTAGCATCTTATGCTTGCGACAGCGCAGCAGGATGCCCACGACCTTGTCCGAGATCTTGACGTAGCGGTCGAACAGCCTGCCAAAGCTGATGTAGAAGCGCCCGTTTTTGTCCGTCATCTCCATGTCCCGGATGATGAAGCACATCTCCTCCATCTCCTTGTGGATATGCTTGTGAGCACGATCGCCGCGCTCGGCCGTCTTGGAGCCATCCTTGGGACGGCCGTATCCTGTGTCACCCTTCTGCAGACGGCAGGCCATGGCGTGGTCGTAGTCGAATTCCTCGCTGAAAGGGTTCAGCTTCTGGCTCGCCATGTGTTCCTTTGACCATCTCTGCCACCTGCTCTTGATGTCTGACATAGTGGTCACCTTAATCTATGGAGGGAGGATAATGTTGAGAACGTTACATATTTTATTGTGTACCAAAGCATTTTATGGATACAGTTTTAAGGAGAAGTCTGTAATTCTAATCCCATACACTTTTTGCCAAATTCATTGCAAGCGTTTGAAAAAACTGAGGTGCTCGCTGTCAATGGGAAACATAGTGGCTCGGACCGAGCCATAAAAAAATCCCAGCCAATAAACACACATGATCCAGGAGCATGGAATGGAGGGGTGTAATTTGATTGGCTGTTCGGTCAACAACCTTTCGCGAAACCGAATCGCGGATACTGGCTTATACTGCAGCCATTTAAAAATACGCTGTCATGCCAATGGTCTGTGTGTTGGCATATCTTACAGACTGTGACGTACTTCGGGGGCTTTTCTTTCATGACTGTCATTCAAAGTGCAAGGAATGTGCCTAGTGAAATCTAAGATGGAAACCTCACTGAATCAAAAAGGACTTGTGACATTGCGATGAATCTCAGCCAGCACCAAGGCTATCTGAGATATCTCAATGATTTTTAGGTCAGAGGGAAAGATATGTGACTATATTTATGGCCACATATATTCCACTGCTCAGACAAGTGTTTGACTTTGTGTCAAAACATTCAGGGGACGAGTAAAGTTTTCCAGACACAGGCTGTTTACAGTAAAAACATCACTTTCAAATGAAATACGCCTACATGTATAGTACACCGAGTATGTTATGTTTGGTCTGTTTACAGTATAAAACCCCAATATTATATATGGTTATAGTTATACCAAAGAATGCTAACATATGTAAAATAAACATGTTTATACTGAACAGAAAAGCCTAATCAATTACTTTACCACTAAATTTAATTTCCCTGGCTGCATACCAAGAGATGCTTCTCACTTATTAGGCTTGGACCAGAAGTCCAGCACAGACCCTGACACCGTACCTTGGGTCTGGCGATAGGTTTCTTCTGTTCCGTCTCATTCTTGTCGCTGTGGTCGCTGAGGCCCGTCTCCTCCCCGATCCCGCTGTCCTCCGTGTCCAGACTACTGCTGCGTGAGCCCATCTTCCGCTCCTCCCTGCCCGCCTGCACCGGGACCCTCGCCATGCCACCTGCTTTGGAGCCGCAGTAACGTCTCCTGGTGGGCGACTCGTTGCCCAGGAAGGGCTTCGCGCCCTCGGGTGGCGCCATCTGGTTGGTGTTGATTTTTTCTTTGATGGAGCTAACCCGGTCGCTGCCACACTCGTTGGGTCTGGGTGCCACGCTCTTGGTCACCGCACCCGTTTTGATGCAGCTTTCACCCAGGTCCTCGCCGTCATCCACCGTTACCACGCGCGGACTGACCTGCAGCTTGATCTCACTCTGCTCTTTGTTCTCCATGTCCTCGATAATGGAGTCAGGCACCCACCCTGAGGGTATGACGTCCTGTTTGTTGGAGTGATCACTGGCCCAGCCTTGCCAGCTCTTGGCCAGGCTGTTGACCATTGCCGCACATTTAATCTTCCGGACGACCCGGGTGAAGGATTTGTTCTCCTGTGTGTCGGTGCTCATGGCTTCCTGAAGCGTTCTTTGATGTTAGGATAGGAATAGGGGTTTGGAAGGTAATCCTCTGGTACCTCCTGGAGAGGGTGCCGGGGTTTAAATACGAGAGGACTGAGGAAGCAAAGTCAGAGGCTGGAGGTGTGACATTGCTGGTGTGCACATGGTGCCCAGGCTGACCCCAAACACGCTGATGGAATTTCCCCACTGAGCGACCCAGTCAACAGGTGGCAATGCTGAGTGGCAATAACAATCCTATTCACCTCCGTCCTGAAGTAAAGCACCCATACATACACAACCCCATTCCAAAGGAAACGGTTAATATTTCTTATTTTAGCTGCCGCTTACATAGTGAAAAGATTAGCTCACTCCCACATTTTCAGACAGCTTTTGTCACCAGAAGGGCTTGCGTTTGAGCATTAGCTGGTTATTTTAGATGCCAGTTTTAATGTCGCTTGCCAGCACTCTATGTGTTGATCTATTTTTGAGAGAAGCTGCATGTGCTGGCCTCTGCTGATTGATGCACAGACCTGCTTGGCAAAACATGAGCCGGTCTATTTTGGGCAGATCGCTGTCCTTGGACCACAACAAACCAATGGGCTCCATCTGGTTTATTTACATTTAAAGCTGTGTGTTTGAATCTGACTGCTTAAATGCTCACTAGACTTCATGGGTCTGTGCTAAAAAAACTTAAGATCTTGCATTAGAGTATCGATGTATGAAACAAACAGACTAACTCATAAATGAGTGGACGATAGGATATGATGGAAGCAGTTTGTTAGGTTGTGACGACAATCAAGATTAAGATCAAGCCAGCATACAGCATACAAAAGATATCTATCTTCAATTCATATGATTTCCCTTTGTTGTCCTGGTATCACCATGGGTGGGTACACTTTGATACCAGTGACACTTTCTCACATGACACAGGGCAGAAGACATTATATTGCTTATCAAAGACAACAAGGGAAACAAGTGGAATGAAGGCTTTGATTTAGATGGGCCACATCTTAATTCATACATTTGTTTCATCTCCCACTCAAGTTCCTTGAGGATGAACATTGGAGAGGAAATTAATTAATTGTAGTGTTCAACGAGCCCATGCAGCTTGGCCTATTTTGGTTAAACTGTGACAGGATGCTGAGTGACTCATGTATGGAGGAGTGTGGCTAACGTCGCTCTCTGCATCAGACGTTACAGGATCTGCTGGTTTCTCGCACTTTCTCACAATGAAATGCTGAACTCATTGTGCATGTTGGGTCATTACATTGCATTGGTTAATTTATTTCGTGACAAAAACTGTAGGCCTGGCTTTACATTGCATGTAAAGATTATATAAACATTCCCACAACAACGCAAACGTAAATGCTACTGCTCTTACTTGCAAGTGCATCATCCCTTAGAAATGAAAGGGCTGCATAACTCGTTGCATAAACATTATAAACTGGAGTGAGTGGTGAATTGAAGGATCTGGGGTAGCCCCCCTGATAAAAAAGGGCAGGCTTAGGTCCTGGGACCCCTATGAAATGCTAGTAGGTTTCAAATTACACAGCTGCATGTCTGTTTCTGGCACCAAGTCATCATGGTCTCTGTCTCAAAACACTGCTACAACATACTACCATTAATGACGCTCTGAACCCTATAGGCCTATATACAAAATGTGCACAACATTTCTAAAAAATATGTCCAATACGTCCAATATCTGAAACATCAGTGGGTTTTCAACAGGGAATGAGTAATTGTTTGGCTAAACAACAAGCCTAGGGGCAGCAATAGTGGCCATTGCCTTCCAACTCTGAGATCAATTTCATATGGATATACACTCACTGAGCACTTTATTAGGGACACCTGTATATCTACTTATTCATGCAACTATCTAATCATCCAATTGTGTGGCAGCAGTGCAATGCATAAAATCATGCAGATACTGGTCAGGAACGTCAGTTAATCAACCATCAGAATGGGGGAAAAAAGGACTTTTGACTGTGGCGAGATTCTACAACAGCGGAAGACCACGTCAGGTTCCACTTCTGTCAGCCAAGAACAGAAAGCGGAGGCTGCAGTGGGCACAGGCTCACCAAAACTGGACACTTGAAGAACTTGCCTGGTCTGATGAATCTCGATTTCTGCTGAGGCACACAGATGCTAGGATGCTAGGGTCAGAATTTGGCGCCAAAAGCATGACTCCCTGGACCCAGCCTGTCTTGTGTCAACAGTCCAGGCTGGTGGCGGTGGTGTAATGGTGTGGGGAATGTTTTCTAGGCACACTTACAGCATGATAATGCACCATGTCACAAAGCAAAAGTTGTCTCAAACTGGTTTTGTGAACATGACAGTGAGCTCAGTGTTCTTCAATGGCCTTCTTAGTGATCGAATCTGAATCCAATAGAACACTGATCATATGCAGAAAATGGAGACTAGCAGGAAATTGTCAGAAAACGTAATAACCACATGACCTTGTTGCTAGAAGATGGATCACATATCTTTTACAGTATCAGTATTATTGCTTTGCCTAATGTCTATCAGGTTCATTTGAATAATTGTTGTGCTAACTTAATAGCTAGTTAAAAAAATCAAGAATGTGTGACAGTTGTGTGCCATTTACATAGATGATCAGATACACTCAGTCACTCAGCATTTAGTTTATATAGGCCTACACTGCATTAAAAAAAAAAAAGATCCCAGTGAAAAGATGGTGTGGCCTTCTTTATTGGTTGCTTTGTAACCAACACAGTTACTTACTTACCAATAAAGCTATAGTTTCTACTCGAAATATGCAAATAAACATACACTGTATTTTGCACACGTGTTTTAGTGACAAAACAGGGCAAGTTAACTCCAAGTAAGTAGTAAACCTCTAACAGAAGAGCCACAGGTTTGTCACTAAACCATGTACTTCAGAAACCTCCCAGGTCTGGGCACAGGCCAGTGCCTGCTGTGTTTTGAACATGATAACACTGTGTCTTGTCCAAGGCTAATACATGAGGTCCACCAGAATTCCTGATAACTGCTTGATTATGCTTGATATAACACAACTTTAATTGATGATACTGTAGGGTTCAGTTAACTGTGTATGATAGGTGTTTAGCTCGCTAACTAGTTAACTTGCTAACCAGCCAAGACGGTTGGCTGGCTAGTTTGCAAACCAGCAGATGGACAAACTCAAATCATGACAGGAAGAAGTTTGAATTTAGGTCTAGTTGTGAAAGACTGCTCTAGCTTTCTAGTAATGTTACCTGTCTGAAAATGTAAAGTCAGATAGCCTCCTTAACCAACATTTTTGCACCAAAATGGTGATAGATCCCAATATTCAGGTGTTACTTTATCTTTACCTTGGCATACACGGCAACAAATAATGTGTATTAGCAGTAATGATTATCTATTAAGCATTAATAGTTCTATTGTTTTATACTTGGGCATGCACAATCATCCATATATATACATTAAAGGCTGAAATAGGTATTGTATAAATTTTTTCACCATTTGGATGCGTACACAGGACAGTGTCATCACTTATCATGTTCTACTTTATTATACAGGCACCGTTGTCTTAGCATTTCTCTGAATCATTTGTGTTTTTTATTTTTTTTAAATGAAATGTTGCTCTCTGGAACACCACTTTTTGTTATTTTAAAGTGAAAAAGTTGAACCCTTCCAACAATCTAGAGTGCAGGGGTTTCAATACCTGTCATATTAGACTTCTCAACACCAATTGTTTCACTTCTTCATTTACAAAAAGGACACAGTGACTCACCAAGAAAAGGTGTCACAGAGAGTTTAATTTTCAAAAGTGATTCCATGCTTTGGCACCGCATTTGTGTGTTGATACCGAACTTGGCACCTGTAATTTTCCCAACAGCCTGTGCTATTTGACAAGTGGGAGGTGTCCATCTGACAAACCAACCTAGTCCCTTAAAGGTACAGTCCGTGAAATTTGAGCTCAACAACCAATCGAATTACACCCCTTCCTTCCGTGCTCTTGAAGCAACTTGTCAATTTAGCTGTTTATGGATCGTTCCAAGCCACTATGTTTGTATCCCATTTACAGAGCCAGGACTGTGTACAAATACCACCGTTTTTTGAGTACAGACACCCAACAGACAGCTAGAGGACCGTGAGGAGCAAAAAGCATATATTGGAGTAGAATCGTGGACTTCACATTTAACACATTGTATTGCCTGTATGACTTTTTTAAGGGTTATGTATCAGGAAAAAAACACGTCAGTTTCACAACATCAGTTTCATAAACTGTTTGAATTTTGATTTATTGGATGGTAGTTTGAATACCTTCAAAAGATAATTCCTCAAAAAAGAGTTACAAAATGCTTTCTGTCACCAGGCCTAGGCATTGGCATCATCATGTCAGACAGTGTTTTTTTTTTCATTCTGCTTGAATAACTCCTGCATCTCCATGGCACTCATTAGAGGAGAATGAGCAATCAGCTAATCAACACAGTGCTATGTGATGACGCCTGGCAGTGCACTGGTGAGAGGGAGCGTCTCATCTTCGGGGAGGCAAAGTGTTCAAAGCCTGTCCAGAGTGTTTGATATTTGAAACACTCCTGTGACACAATTTACTATGCCTACAGATAGCATGTGATGAAGGTAATGTTTACCTCAGAGCATATTGGTAGTGTGACGGATATTGCGTTTGTGATTGCCAATGTTTACAACTCTGTTCATTAGTTACATTTGTTTATGTAGGATTCTGGAAACACACATTCGTTATCCTTAAAGGAAACATCACGCCCCAGATATATCTTTCCTCAAGCACTGCGTGCCATTGTGACCCAGGCAATATGTTTTATTTAAACCACGTCTGAGGTCATTGTAGTGGTCATTGGTCACTGCTGCTAATAATTACACTTCTTATTATGAACACACTCCTAATGTGGCCCATGAAGAGTCACTCTGTATTCCTGGCCACTGTTGCTGCTACCTCTCTTTTTAAATAGGTAACCTGACCCAAAAATGTGCCCTTGAACTATATACACAGAGGAAGTATTTTTACCGAGCTTTGTCTGGGATTCTTTTCTTGAACCATCCAGAATGCAACGCTCCGTTCTCTTTCCTGTCTGGGTATTGGCCACGTTTAAGGGGATTCGGTCACCTACTCGGCAGCAGTCACCAAACTTGTTCTACATACACTTCTCTTTTCATTTCCCTAAGCGGCGCTGAAGCCATGGCCCAGATAGGAAGTTTGGAATCTGAGAGAAATGGATGTGTGACATTGTATGGCAGTGTGTTAAACAACGGTGCGCTGGTTTGGCTTTGAGTACCGCTTCACAAACCAAGAGAAGAGTAACATGTGTAAAAGGAAATTGGCGGTGGCCCCGTGGAGTCAAAGATACGACAGAAATATCTGTGGTGTCATGTCATGTGTGCTAATGAAAGTAGCGAGTCTTTCTGTGTGCGTCTTAGTGAGTCATTCTGACTGTGACTCAGCCAGTGATTCTCGCAGTCTGAATAATTCCCCAGCAGGGTGGGAGCACCTGTTCGCGACGCATGCTATCCTCAAAGAGAGCACTCGGAAATAGAGCTTGCCTTCCAGTTCTTTAAAGATGCATTAATGAGTGCAATCATGATGGAGGCAGAAAGCCTGATTGTGCCACACAGAACTCACACAGTGCGGAGTCTTGAAAATCCTGTAGTTCTGGAGTCTTGCACTGGGATATCAGAGTACGAAACTGCAATGCAAAATGTGCTGTTAATATACCATTTATGAAATTTTTTTATTTTTAAATGTATTTCAAATAGATTTCTGGCACACAAGAGCACTATGAAATAGAACTTATATACTAATGATCAGAATATGTAAATAGCAAAGAACCAGGACCATTGTGCTATGTCAATTATTGGTTATTGTATTCATGCTTTCAACATGCTGTAAGAAACTAAGATATTTCATCTTTGTAATTTGCAATAGAGAGAGAGAGACAGAGAGAGAGAGAGAGAGAGAGGGAAAGACAGGTGGGCATAGACATTCTGAACATCCAGTACTGGAGGCCCCTCTCTCCCAGTAGATTTATAACCTCCCATAACACATAACCCCCCCCCATCGTATATTTACTTTATAGCCTCTGGACAGCAGATTGGAAACATGCAATGAAAGGTGAGGGGCTCACAAGCTATTTCTGTATTCTGTACACTAAGCTAATATTACAGTAGAGGATACCTGCTAATTGAATGCACCAGAAGTGACACAGATGAAAAACTGATAGTAAGCTGGATGGTAATGCAACATGTCCCTTACTGGCAGTTGCTTATCAAGAGAACAGTTCTGGATGATTACATTTCACAATATTTCCGACTTATAAAGTGGTGGTCCCATAAATGACTTCCTGGAGATATTGCAGACATTATGTGTTATTGAGATGGAGGCAAACAGTGGGACATAGGAGTCCAACAGAGCCTTCTCTACTTCAGTAATTGTGATTCACCGTGCACTTCACAGCTAACTAGTTTTTGCAGAGCTCGGCCACAAGAGAGGCACAAAAACAAAATGTGGGCCACCAGACTATCTAAGTAAAACTGGGCCAAATTGTAGTGTTTTTTTTTTTAGCTCAAACATGTAGTTAATTACTCAATAAACAGCCATGTTTACAAACAGAGAACATACTTAAATGCTTTATGTGTGAATGTATACCTTCTATGTATGCATACCCTCTTCCAGTGCCATGTCTTTGCCTCATGCACCGGCTATGCTGAAGCACATCACATGCACTGCAGCATGCACTTACATCTATATGTTATCACATGTGCAAATTAATATGGCGTAGTGCTGTATATCGCTGTGAGTGCAGTCTGAAGCACAGAGGACATAACCTAAACTGCTGGCTCTGGTCATTGGGGACCAGAAAATCCCTTCACAGCCCACATAACTCTTTACTTTATGTTTTACAGAAAGATACATACTGTATGTGAAGGACAGATGCAACAGCAAATGACTGCATCTGCATTTAAACTACACTGGAACACTATAACTGGGAATGGCTCCCATTCTACGGCCAAGGGGATAAATGTTTCCTCTTCATCATCTTAAAGCTGCACTCTGCTATTGCGAAGGCAGTAATGGCTATAATTGCATTGACTGACTGCACTGTGGGTACACTCCCACTAATAACTCTCAAGATGGCCCGTTCTGTGAAGTTGTGAAGTAGTGCCCCCATCTGGCAATACCTTTATTCCATGGACAATGTTCTCTCTCACACACTGTGTGTGTGTGTGCGTATGCGTGTGTGTGTGCGTGTGTGTGTGTGTGTGTGTGCGTGTGCGTGCGTGTGTGTGTGTGTGTGTGTGTGCGTGTGTGTGTGTGCGTGTGCGTGTGTGTGTGTGTGTGTGTATGTGTGAGATAGTGTGTGTTTGTGTGCGTGTGCGTGTGTGTGTGTGTGTGTATGTGTGAGATAGTGTGTGTGTGTGTTTGTATGTGTGAGATAGTGTGTGTGTGTGTGTTTGTATGTGTGTGTAGTTGCAGTAAGTGGATGGTGGTTTTAAAGCAGGTAATAAGCTACAGTTTACTTTAGATTCCTCAAATACACCAGAGAGCTCCTGCTGAGCTCCTACAGAAAAGCGAAACTGAGCCTGCGGTGAAGGAGAGGTTTGTGAAGGAGAGGACACACGCTTTCAAAAAAAGAGTTGTCTGGTGTTGCTTGGAAATAGAACACATTTGATAACCTAGATTCTCATCCAGTTCCTCTAGAGGAAGACAAAGCAACGCTGCAGGGAAAATGACTGAGGAAAAAAAAGAGAAAGAGGAGGAATTGAGGTCATGAGGACAGAAAAAAGTTTGGCTTGATCTATAACACAGAATCAGTTCACAATATCCACAGCCATTTCTATATCATCCCTTACTACATCATCTACATCATCCCTTACTACATCATCCCTTACTACATCTTCTAAAACTGATTGTTCCAATCCTTCATTGTGATTGGCTAAATCGCGTTCCATGCCGTTGTAAAATCTAGCATTACCTTTCAAGTTGTCCTCATAACATTCTATGATAACATTCCATATTACTGCGCATGGAATATTTCAAAGAAAGAAAGACGTTACAAAGCTGTCGCTGGCCTAGAGGGGAGAGAGATTATGGCAGTGACGGGACATAGATAGGTGCGAGTTGTCACTGAAATCGTACTGGCGTCCAAATTACAGCGAGAGGAAGGAGTGGAGCAACATCCTGGCAACATCATCTGGGACACTGAAGCGTCAACATCAAGATACCCCTGTCAATGCACCAGCAAAGAGGAGCCCGTTTGAAAACAATTTCAACAATTGCACTATTAATGGCGATATACAAATTAATGTGAATAAATAAGCACCCCTTTTTTGTCAGTAGCGCAAGTGTTCCATCTGGCTGTTGCGTGGCAACGATTTATTTACGAACTATACTTTGTAGTGGCGGAAGAATGACGGTTTGTTATTAAACTATTTTGTTTCTTAAATTTAATTGTCGTTATTTAATGAAACCATACCAGATATTTGTGGTGAGGGATGACGCTTCGCTTCGTGCCTAACAACTCCCCTTACCTGTTCTAAAATCAGCGCAAAACACTTGGGGCTTATTGCTTAAATCTACATCATCCCTTACTACATCATCTATATCATCCCTTAGCAGAAGAACCGTAGCTAGAGCACATTTTTTATCAGCTCTAAACTAAAACTATGCTGTTTGGCGCCATGTGGCATTATTTTAGTATTTCCTGCCTAGCCACCCTGCCGATGCAGGCAGGTAAGCATAATCAATTGTATTTTAGGGAGGTAAGAGTGAGTCTGTGTGAAATATGTGTGAAAGTACTTGGGATTTGCCACCAGAGGGCCACATCATCTCATTAATGTGGGTATAAATGTGTCAAGGGTAATGCAAGTTGGTATTAAAAGTAATGTACTAGTTTCACTAAGAAGAGCACAGTTGTGACATGATTTAAAGTGACACTCAAGGTGAGGATTGCTATGCCATGAATGTAGGCAGATGTCTATCAGAGTGTATGTATTGTAGGCCTCTGCTTGGATCATTTGTTTAAAAAAAAGATGTAAAAAAAAGATCCAGTGTTGTGGACAAAAAGATCCAGCCCTTCTAGAAAACTGATTCTAAAACATTGTGTCAAAAATTCTTGCTACTTGGCGGGCAGTAAGGTATATTACAGCTTGTGCAGAAGTTGGCTTATTGAAACTCCTATATCATGCAATTTGATTGGCCAGCTCACTTTCCGAGTACCTGCTAATGAAACAAGAAGTAACATTCTCTCTCTCTCTGTTTCTCTCCCTCTCTCTCTCTAAGGGACTGTTAAACAAACTACTGTTTCACAGCAGTGGTCTCCAGCTCATACTAAGGCATCAGCTTATGAGAAAAGGCAAAGGCTTTATATAAAGTCTCCAGCCCAGTAACTGGGGCATAGTCAGTGTCAATAGTGACTCTTCAAGTGAAAAATAGCCTTTTAATGGGACAGGCCATTTGCTGGTGACGCTAATGGTAATGAAATGACTTGTTCTTTGTCAATGCCCTTTGTTACGTTATCAAATACATGCTGGGAAAAAAAGTAAATAAAATGAGACAACCACAGCTGTGGACAGATGTAATCACTGCTGTGTAAGTATTTCCATATGAGTGTTATCCCGTCAATCGACACACTTTGGAAACACGTCATTTAGACTTGCAGTATTGTCCAAGTTCATTACTGAGTCCAACAGTGGAAGCCTCAGCCAAAAAGGACTCAATCATGAGATGCATCACACATGTCTTATTAACGACCCAGATTTCGTCATAAATTGATCTGGATGGGGCTCTTACCGAGGGGCTCGTAATGGACGATTTCACACATTTACTAGGACAAGTACTTTTGAGATCAAATAGATACGGGCAGTAAACATGTAAAGGGTGATGGACATTTGAACTGAAATCTGATACTACAATAAACATTTTACTGAGATGGGGAATGTGTTGTGTTCATGTACCAGAACATTTTAGATTTGAGACATTTTTTCAACAACAGAAGGAGTTGTGTTTTTCTTGGCCTTGAGAGAAGAATTTGCTGGATGTCGATGGAGGAGTGGATTGTTATTGAGTCATGGACTGATGTGCCTACAAGGCTCTTAAATAAATCATAACTAGATGTTCATAAATATACAAAATTGTCTGCCAAAAACTGTTTAAAGGAAAGTTACTTTTAATTCTGTTTTACTGGTAGCTGTTATAAGAATTTCATGTACAAATTATGTCTAAATACGTGAGTAAACAACAGGTGTAGGTCTGTCTGTGGGTCTCCTCATACTGACAGTGAGTATATTGTGTATATCGGTGATGTTTCTTAAAGGGTCAGTATCTAAAAAGCAGGTCTTTATTACAGCAATTCCCTTTCGCAATCATATTGAGGAAATGCGTACATGAACATAGGCACAAAGACAAAGTGACACAAGGCAACAGTTGTGTATAACGGTGGCATACTGTGTCTAGGTATAATTTGGCTACAAACTCTCTCAACTCCAACTACACATTGTACAGCTAGAGTGAAAGGACATTTCTATACCTCTTAAAGTGCGTTTTCCCAAAAGGTAAGATAATGTTTGAGGAAACAGATAATGCTTGAGCAAAGATAATGAAGAGCCACCATAACATTTGATGGTTGGTGTGGAGAATGATAATCCTTCATACCAATGAAGTCAAACCTTTTTTCCAAGGAGTACAAAATGTCACACAAAGAGTCTTTGTCTCTCTCTTTCTGCCTCTGTTGTCATGCCTTTTCACTCTTCCCCACATGTGAGCATACATTTACCGTAACATCCTGCAATCCAGTTTAAGTTGAAGTAGAAAACTAGGTCTGCTCTTGACAAGTAATAATAAAACATATAAAAATAGAATGTTATCAAAGAGTTAAAGGGATTTTTTAGTTCATCACATTTCGTTCGCTCTACACATCTCAAGTGCAGTTCTAGTGGATTCCAGGAAATCAACTCTGTCCTCTCTGAGTTTCTCTTCTCCTGTCTCTTGAGCAGCACACTGATATTCATCTCCAGTGGGCCCTGTGGCCTGTGAGGGGCTCTGCCACATTTTCCCCTCACATTCATTTGACGCTGTCTTGACAACGATGACTGCTGACAGCGCTGAGGCAATGACAGAAGGATGGAGAGCTGTCAAGGCAATCTGTTGACACGGCGGGGCACATGGTGTGAGAACTGATGAGGCCGGTGGGGGGGCAGAGGGGGAATGGGGATGGGGATGTGGTGGGGGATCTGGGCTGTCGATGGGTAGATTGGCCTGGCTTGTCTGGGTGTTGGGAAGCAGCCAAAGGATGAAGCCTTTGTCAGTCTTCGCCTCGACCACTGTCTCCAGCTCTAGTTACAGCAAATCAGCTCCAAGCATTCAGCGACTGATTGATTGTTTAAGATTTAAGACGCTGATTTACAAATGTTTGCTTCGGGCTCGTCACGCTTGTAGGAGAATCCTGTGAAAATGTTCCTGGGGGTGGAGGGCCAGCGAGGGGGGCGCCCGCCCGCCTGCCTCCTCTGTGGGAGTCCCGCTCAGAAGTTGTATGGTCGGATCATCATGGCCGTAGAGCGCAGGGAGTAGCTGGGCCCTCGAAAGTGGTGCCACTTGATGCCGTTGAGCTTTCGGATGTTGTGGCCGACGGCGTAGTAGATGCCGTTGAGGTTGGAGAAGCCGCAGGCGTCGAACCACCAGCCTGCGGAGCGAGGGGAAAGTGCAGTGAAGGTGTAAGTGTTATGTCTGTCAGGGAAGAAAAACCTGGAAGAGCAATTACAGTGAAACCTACACCTCCAAGTGGCACGTCTGACACTTCGCTCAGACAGCTCATCCTGTTTATACACCAGGATTGGAACATATTTTCTATTCACCCCCGTGCAGATTTCTGTGTTTTGAAAAGGTACTGCAGAGCAAAAAGGTACTGATTTGATTTCAAAGCAAACTGAAAATCTCAGGAACCAGGTTTTCAATCTCTCTCAGCGTGTGCAGAGAGACACTGCAGATTCAACTCTGATTAATTCAATATCACCTCACTCAACGGGTGTTTAGCTTGGACGAGACGTGTCAAGTGGTTCCTCCCATAAGTGGTTTGATTATGAATTACAGTGCAAACAACAGGGGATCTTAAAAGCTTCCAGCTGGGCTGGGGCAATTAACTCAAACAACATTCAAAATCAATCAAGAAACACAGTATTAAAAAGCTATTTGTCTTGGAGTTCATGCAATGTGCAAGATCTCCCTGCCTGCTATGATTGAGAGGCGCACTGTGCGAATATAGCAAACTTGGAAATCCAATGTGTTTTAAAGAGTTTGGTGCTGTCTCCAATTCTGAGCCTTGAGTCAAAAGTCATTGATTTAAAATAGGGGTCGCATGATATACCAGTATTGACGATAGCCGTGATATTTAAAAAATGTAAATATTGATATCATGTAAATAATACACATATGATAATATTTTTAAATCATCCAGTGCCAGTAACTATCTTCATTTTTGCATTTGTATACTACACTTGTATTTTGAGTGTAATTCATTTGCCAAAGAAAAAGAGACACACAATAAACAAAAGTAAAGATGAATTTGACTGATAGTATTTGTTGTTAGTATTTTGTTAGATATATAGATATTCCGATAATATAGTAATCGTGAATTCTTGGCGGTGAAAATCTGACAACGTGCCAGCCCTAATTTGAAGGACCAGTGCAGGAAGAGGAGCAGCGAAGTTGATAAGAGGAATTACAACACATCTTTCATTCATCATAAAGTTTATTCAGTTAGACCAGTCTAACAGGGGCAGAAACTGAGATGGACATTATAAATGATACTGTGCCACTGCAGAATGTGAAAGTCCCCATGGTTCAACAAATTCGGCAGGCTTGATTTGAGGAACCACATGCTGATATATGACATGATATGATATGATATGAGATATTATGTTTTCTTATGTTATGTTATAATAAATTATATTATATATAAACCTGCATAGAGAAATTCCATACATACCGCCCGTGAGCATGAGTGCACACTTGCAGAGGCAGTTGTCGTTGTCTTTGTCTCGGGTGCTGAAGGCAGTGCCATGGGACACCAGGCTGCTCTGCTGCCCTGCAGTGCCACTGTAGCCTCTCAGAAACAGTCTGCGTGGGATAGGGAATATCAGAAATCAATGACTAGTTTGTCAACACTGTAAAAGGCTGGCAGCAGTAATGCTCCAGTTCAGTAGTTGTTTGTGCAGATTTGAATAATAAACAGATCCATTTCAATGGATGTTAGTACAATGGTTGCCACCACAAACTAAAACAAAATGTAACTAAAACACTATGTAGAAGCACCTGTACTGTTGTTTTTCGCTGGCCAGCTGGAATCGGTCATAAAGAGCATAATGTGCGTGTCCCTCCCAGTCCTTCAGTTCCACTCGGAGAGAATACTGTGTCTGGCTGGTCATCTGGTGCATGGCTTCGTTGCCCAGCCAGTGTTCCAGAGCTGGGTCACCAAAACCCTGAGAAAGAAACCGGTTGCCATGGCAACTTTCATTTTATGTGGCTTTAGGCTTTCATTTTGTGTGACACAAAACACAATACTTTTTTTTTTAAATTCACCTCTTTATTTTTATAAATGAAATTGTTTAAGAGAGCCTTGTTTGTGGCACTCTAACATTTAAAAATAAATAAATATATAAACAAACATGCAGTGTTTATTTTCCACAGCTTCTCAAATAGAGAACTGGATCTCAAAAAGCTTTCTGGAAAAAAATGAACCAACATTGGGGATGTAGCCAAGCTGTCGGACACGGTTGCTCTCTCCGTGTCTCATTCTACAGTTCATGATTTGTGAGCTTATGTCATCTGAATCTACCCACTCTCTTCATCAAAACTTCCACTGAAGAAGTAGGAAAACATCTGCTAATTTGTCTTCTCTAAGTGCTTTTTGAGTTATTCCACAGACCAAATAGAGGCCTTAAGTCTTCGATGATAGGATGGGAAAACTGTTACAGCCATACGTAAAGTGCAGATGTTGAATCAAGATAAGCCATGTTTCGAAAGATCGTTATCACTGTGCAAAGGGTACTTGTTGAGCAGTCAGGGGGGAATAGTTACCATTTTATAGTCTTCCCACCCTCTCTGGAAATCAGTGCTACCGTCGCTCCTACGCTGAATCAACGTCCATCCTCCGCCACTTGTCTCCATATCACAGAACACCTTCAAAAGAAATGTAAACAAACATGATTATGGCTTAAGGTTCACATACAATGAATGTTCAATTCAATATTCCAACAACACTGTTGCTAGAATATAGTAAAGACATTGGGTTCATGACATAGTGTGCACACAGTGAGTGTGAAAATATAATTCCATTCAGGTCTACTGAAAAAGGGTCCCAGATGGGCGGCTGGAAAAGTTTGTAAATAGATCAGCATGAACATTATTAGATTTTGCAATTATTGAGCAGAATTCCTACATGCAGGACAACTTCAAAAACCAATTAAATGATCAAAGACTGCATTGAAAGTGAGTACAAATATGATTTACTGTTTGTTCTATGTAGATAAAATGCATTTTAGTCTGACTCAAATACATTTAACATCTCAACCATTGATTTCGACATCAACCTGCAGGGAAAACAGTGAAAAACAAATGAACTTCATAACTTTTACCTTGGTTGGTGCTGTCATGTTGCCAATGTAAACGTAATAGACACCGCTGATGTTGTGGCCTGCATTAAAGGCCTGTGAACAGTCTTGAAACTTCTGCTCTTTCAGCTTTGACCCTGACCACAAACACACACATCCCAAATACTTTAGCCACGTTTCACAATCTCATCCAGGAATGGTAGCAATATATCAGAGGAGATGGAAAATGTGGAGTAGAATTTCCACAAACTGCAATGCACATTATTGTTCAGGCCTTAAAGTGTATATACATAAAAACACACACTGAATGAAAGTCTGTGGATAAGATGGAGTGACACTACAGTGGTAAACATGAGAATAACTGTCAAAGTAGCTACATTTGATTAAATACATTATTTTTGTGGTAAATTACAATTAAGTAGTAAATTACATGTAAGTAGTAAATTACATTTGATCTTTTTGCACAGGGATTTGAATTCCTGAACACTGTGCAAAATATAGCACAAGTCTACAGCAGTTTGATGTGCATTTTCAGTCATTTAGTTACCCATGCATTACACACATATCTGAGAGCAAACCACTTCTGCCCAGTAATATGGAAAATGTCACATTTACTGCTGAACAGAATTTACTTTGGTCGGGGATTAGACATTCTTATCTGAATGTGTGGCTCTGACACATGTGAAGTTAATCCAAGACTCAAATAGTGCCAAAGAAATCACTGGGAAGACTGTTGCCATAGTCCGTCATTTTACTCCGTCTCTAAACATCTTGGATGAAATGACCAAAGGATACTTTTCCCTAAAAAAGCTGTCTTAGAATTAGAATTAGACCAGTGCCAATTTCCAAAGCAAACTGAACACAAAGTGCTTCATGGAGATTTAATCATATTTAACTTCTAATAACATACTTACGTCCTAATTTACATACTTATTAAAGTAACTAATCAAAATAATTTCTCTCTGGATTTCCTTACCTCCTTTTTACAAGATCTTTCAAGTGGTCCGGTGATTACATATGATCTATAGCCAGCAACCTTAGCTCCCTAATATAGATTGCAGCTCTCATAAACAAACATGTATTCATTTAGCTTTAATTAACTATAATGAATAATATAAGAATGATTCACTAATACCAGATACATCGCTCATACTAGATACATCACTCATACTAGATACATCACTCATACTAGATACTCGATACATCACTCATACTAGATACTGTACATCACTCATACTAGATACTGTACATCACTCATACTAGATACTGTACATCACTCATACCAGATACATCACTCATACTAGATACATCACTCATACTAGATACATCACTCATACTAGATACTGTACATCACTCATACTAGATACATCACTCATACTAGATACTGTACATCACTCATACTAGATACATCACTCATACTAGATACATCACTCATACTAGATACTGTACATCACTCATACTAGATACTGTACATCACTCATACTAGATACTGTACATCACTCATACCAGATACATCACTCATACTAGATACATCACTCATACTAGATACATCACTCATACTAGATACTGTACATCACTCATACTAGATACATCACTCATACCAGATACATCACTCATACTAGATACATCACTCATACTAGATACATCACTCATACCAGATACATCACTCATACTAGATACTGTACATCACTCATACTAGATACTGTACATCACTCATACCAGATACATCACTCATACTAGATACATCACTCATACTAGATACTGTACATCACTCATACTAGATACATCACTCATACTAGATACTGTACATCACTCATACTAGATACTGTACATCACTCATACTAGATACATCACTCATACTAGATACATCACTCATAACAGTGTTAGTGGTTAAAAGGGCACATGGTCACCTGGGCGGTGGGTAGTGGAGCCCCCAGAGACAAGGCCGATGAGTGTGTGCACAGAGGTCATGAGCTGCTGCTGCTGCCTCTGCAGGGCCGAGTTGTTGGAGCTGGCGGCCCGCAGCTGCCTCTCCAAGGCCTCGATGGCCTCCATCTGCCTCCGCACCACCTCCTGGAGCCGCTGCTTCCCCTCCCGCATGTCCTCAAGCTCCGTCCGCTGCTGGGACTCCAGCACTCGCACCTTATTCTCCAGCCGGCTGATGAGCAAATCAAACAGGTGATCATGAAGCACGGACATATACTGCATCTTAGTAACCTGAAAAGGTAAAGAAGTACGCCGTGAGGTACGGAAATTCCTCATGAAAGTGTGAATATTTGCGTAAAAATGACTGAAATTCATGACTCGGATCAAGAGACAATTTCAATGTCAGACACATTTGTGGCTACTAAATCAAATCTAAACCAGATAGATTGGGGGGGGGGGGGGGGTACATGAAGCTGTGAATATGATAAAATTGTTGTTCAACAGAATGATCACTGTATACGTATTGGGATCTGTATGGTAATGCATGTGTAAATGCAGAAAGATACCTGTATAATGTATCACATTAATTAAAGATGATGACAAGCATCATGTGGTGCAATAATGCATTTACTTTCACTTCATTTTCAATGTTACTGGCATATTCATTTCCTCCCCACTATTTCAACAAATATACTCAACCAGGGAGACTGCTAGTCTGGGCCTACATAGTCTGCTTATCAGCCTTCACTGTAACCCAGCAAAATGGCCTTTGTAGTTGGAAGTACTACAGAAGTTAAAGTTCAGGGTGGCTGATCAGAGAACATTTCTGGGAGCATGGGAATAGTGTGGACTGACGACTTTCACTGCTCCCTGGATTTCTGCTGCTGATTGCGCACTAAATGCAAGTGCACTTGAAATGGTGATGAAGGACTAAGAGTGCTTGAATCCCCAATGGAGCTGCTTTTCGAGGTGATGCAGTGGCCCATTATATTTGTCTATGAGACCTCATGTAGACTGCAGTGTAACCAAAACAAGAGCACAAAACAAGTCTCAGCTGTGGACCAAACCTTTGCAAAACATAAATTACATCAGTCTATCTGTTTAATCTAGAAATAACTAACTCAAACTTTTATGGGAAATCTACAAGTTGTGCTTCACAGTGGAGAATATGGACTTGCCCAAGGTCTAGTCAACGATTACTGCTTGTGCTGCAGTTATTTAGCATTACAAACAAACAATTACAGGAACAATTATTTCCCGCAACAGAGGCTCCCTCCAAGTGGGTGCTATCCAAATTCTTCAGATGTCATAGCACAGTGATTTATTCTTTAGCTTTTTCCAACAAAATAATAGGCTGTAAAAGTTTATTTTCCCTGTCAATTAAAAGAAGAATTATTCTGGTACCTGTTTTTGTCTTGAAGTTTATTAATCTCTGAAGTCTGCATCAAAAGCTCCTTCTCAAGTTTGTTTGTAGACAATGAGTTTTCCAATAACTGAATTTCAATTCGAGATGTGTGATTCATGACCTACAGAGATTTGAAGACATAAGAAGATCAAAATAGTGCCATAGCACTGAATATATATTACATTACAAGTGCATTCATGAAAGTTTGTGGATTTAAATGGATATGTGGATATGAATATGGATGCTCAGATTAATTGGCCAATGTTCAAGAAACCAGAAAATGCAATTACTGATGATTTAGGTCAGCACATTATACATTACCGGTACATGTTTTACATATCTCACTTCAAAAGCACTTTCCGTTTCCGTTTTGCCATTTGCTTCAGTAGAGCTACACCAAACATGCTGTCAGCACTTTTCATAATATATACATGTTTAATTTTGTGCAAATGTGATGATCAAATTCATGCCTCCAATCCATCCTGGGGTGCGTTTCCCTGTCATAGAGTCCCTTAGCAGTTTTATGATGATTCAAAAGGCATGCGTTACTTGTTGTTTGTTTGTTTGTTTGTTTGTTTTGTGTTTCCCGAACCATCTCTTAAGAGTTCCTCAAAGAGAAACCTTCCTATGTTTACCTCAAGAGGCTGAATTCATCTTTTTGGAATCAATTACTGTCATTCACGTAGGTTTGAGCATGTGAGATGTGTATGATGGGCACGAGTCAGATTGGAGTGCAGGTGATCATTATTAGAAAGAACATCGACAAGGAATACTAGAGATATTAGAGAAGGTAAGGATGCTCTAGGAAACACCTTGAAACATTAAGGTTCATGTTAATGTGTAACTTATGGATGACGTATGGTAGCGTTAAGGAGGCTTTTGGAAACGTGCCACTGGTTTGAATCAAGACTGTGGTGGTGAACATGGGTGATGAAATTGACCATGATGTCAACTATGATAGCAATTTTCAACAGTGTCTCTCTAGTCTAATCTAGTGTGTGTGGCAGAATGTGAATAATTGTCATTGTATTCTTGCATGGGGAAACAGTCTTATATAACTTTATACCTGGCTTGTAAACATTTCAATGCAAATATAAACATATGCATAGTGGATTGAAGCAACACACATATTTCCAGTCGAAGTGGAAGAAGTCTAAACAACCCAGTCAATTTGGAAAAGAACAAAAAACGTATTAGTCTACATTACCTTTGCCTCTACAACATTCAGCTTCAGAGTTTGCTCTGCAGTCTTGGTCAGCAAATTGGTTCCGATTTCCAACATCGTTGCCGTTTGGTTATGGACAGCATCTGCATTGATCTGTACGGTATCTGTTTTGATGTTGTCCTGAATATAATTTTCTAGCTGGTGATAAGAAGAAAAGAAAAATGAGAGGAATTAGTCAATGTGATGAAAAATTTGGAACGTGTGTGTGTGTGTGATACATGCAAGTCAGCATGAAAATGTTCATCAAAGCCTGATGGTTTTTCAGTGTTCCTGTCAGATGTCTGTTACTTGTGCTCTGGGCACATCAACCACTCTCTGTCCATCTGGTATTTATCTACAGTATATTTAAAATGACCCTCTTAATGTTTTGCACTTATATAAATACATTCATATTGTGGTTGCACTGGCAAATGTCAAATTCTGGCTTGCTTTTTTGAGCTTCATGTTGTGTTGAGGAAGAACGAGGCTGTGGAGTGAGGTCCCCATCACAGAGCCTGGGTCACCTGTGGCCTAGAAGTAAGAGAGGCGGGCTTGGGACTTAAAGGTTCCCTAGACCGGCAGGGGAAAATGTGAGCGGGCGAGTGAATGAACAGCGTTTCTCCCCCTCCCTCAACATCCACGATTGAAGTGCACTTGAGTAAGGCACCGAACCCCCAACCGCGGCTGCCTAGTGCTCCGGGTGTGTGTGTGCTCACTGCTCACGGAGGGGTTAAATGCAGAGGTCAAATTCCTGTGTGTGTAAATATACTGGCCAATAAAGTAATTCTAAAACCCTTTGTCAGTTGTTCCATTTGAAACCACTTCATTACAAAATATACTCTTCCCAATTAGTGTAGGTGCTCATTGGCTGCTGCAGCTGACTGATTTAAGAGAAAGAAACTTCCGCCATTCATGAGCATTTCTCAAGCTTTGGATGGAGAGATGTCACAGGGCTGCGCTCTAGTATGCAAAGCATGGGGGTTGGCACAATTTCAGCTTCAGCTCCATAACTTTAAACTCAGAAAGCTGCTTTTTCAGCAACATCACCTTGCTGATACGTAATTTTTTTGACGGGTCCAGGCAGAAAATTGCTCCAGCATTTTCAGATATGTCGACATGTTGGAAATCATTTGTTTGTTATTACACATGAGCTTGTTCCTTTCCTGAGTGACCTTCTGTCCTTGGGAATCAATCTGGTGTCAGCCAAGGTGCAACGCGGTGACCCGGCAGCTCCTTGTGTACTCTATATTCGGCGAAAGTAAATATGCCATCCTCAGGATATGAAAACACACAGAGAGGGGACTAGCAGCAGATAAATTTATCACAATTGAAATAAACAGAAGACTCCTGGGGGACTTCTGCCCTCCTGATGTGGTTAGTAGAGAGTTAGAGCAACATCCATCTGAAGTAGAGCGCACGCATTAGCTTTACCGTGCCTCCAGATGTTATTCAAATCCAATAGCATTAGCGCTCTGTATGGAGCACTATTTAAAGTCTTTTCCCTCATGTCACAGAATTGTCAAGCTGGCTGATGGTTGGCTTGTAAAAATTAATAATCACAAACAAGACACAACAAGAAAAAAAGGTTGGCTCCCTCCAGCCATTGTACGCCTTGACCAGTTAATTGACCCTAGCTTCCTGCCTTTGGATTAAAATTACACAAGACATGCCCATATTAAGAGCTAAGGCAAGACTAAAGGGCCTGCTCCAGTGCTCCTAACTTAAAACAGATGTCTTGTTTCAGTGTGATCGCTGTGCCCCTGACAGGACGGGATATGGAGAATGAGGAATAGTGTAAATCGGACATGTGTTCGTTTAATGAGGCAGCTCTTCATGAGTCAACTCCACGGCCAATACCTGAGAGATTAGGTGCATGGGGGTCACACTTAAGTCTTGTCACCTGGTCTTTATGGGGTGTTTCAAAACAGTCCATCATGGAGGAAGTGAAGTACAGTGCATTCTAAAACGCTGTCATTCAAGTAGATGTCTCTGTTAGAAACAGCAAATCCCACCTCTCTGTTAGGTCAGCTTCGTCCAGGTGAACCTTTCTACTCCGCTTTGAACCAAACAATCTTGTACCTCTCCCAAGGCCCTGACCCAGTCCAGTCTAACTGTTTGTGCTGAAACAGCTTTAATCCCATCTCCACTGTCTCCAAAGACAGTTTTGGACATGCATGAGGTGGCTTATGGGCTCGGGTCAACACTGATTCCTACTGGGTACGTGGGATTCTTGTGTTAATCTATGCAGCTACACAGACGTACTCATTTCCTAATAATCACTAAGTGTTCCTAAATCACTCTGTAATCAGAAGGGGAACACTGTGACATTACAAACCTTGGCCTGATTGAAAAGTATGTGCAAGCCCTGTACGTTTGGTCACGTCTGTTATGCATCACGGCGCTGAGGTAAAAGTTTAGCCACTGCACGGAAACGATTAACGGCAGTTAGGATATTGATCATTCTAAGAGGTGTGTACATGCAGCACAGCAAGGCCAGCAATTTCCCTCTTGATGAAAAAACTTGCTTCAGTATGGCGTTGCAAAAAAAAATCTTTCACAGAGATAAGGCTGTGTGCACTGGCACAGGACAAACAATCACGAAAGTTGATCTTTTGTTTTTCTTCTGATTAATTGAAACCAGTCAGCCAGCTCTGATTATATCAAACAATACTTCTACTGTGCACCCAGTATTTCTACCTGCTTGGACCTTCTTGCTTGCAATGACTGGAAAAAGCCTTTTTACAGTCACTGGTTGCTTCACAGAAGACGTGCTGTAAGTGCAATGTAGGATTGTAAGGATGGGGCAAATAGGGATGTTTTAAAAACCAAGGACAAAATTAAAGGATCAAAGAGGTCAAAATAAAGAATGGCTTTTCTTGAAAATATTATTCTAAAATGCACACTGATTTGTAACTTAAACTTTGTTTATTCACCCGTCAATCTGTGCAAAGACATCTTCCTCAACTCCCACTGAAATGACAGATTGTTTTCAACTCTGTGGCTTTTAGTTTCCTTTGCTCTATATATTTCTCCAATTAATTTCAGTCAAAATGAATGGTGGCAATACTTTACTTTGAGATCTCCTTTGGTGAGAACAGGAAGAATGTTTGGCTTCAGGTCAATATTTGGTTGAGGAAGTCATGAATTCACTGGAAACAAACTAATGTGTCGATCAAACTGCCCAAACTGTAATATGTGCAATGTTTCAGGAGACCTTGTAATAAGTTTCATGGAGTGACCTTTATTTTTTTAATTTTCCTACCTGAGAAATCTAATATCACTGCTGATTACCATTGCTGAACTTGGCTCGCAGAACTTTGGGGTGACTGAAAATGGTTTCAGCACCATATATTACAACAATCACATCAAATTAATCATTGCAGTGTGGATGACTTGTAATGGAGAAATGATTTCCTCTGTTTGGGTGGTGCAGGATGCAGAGGGAGTATTTGTTTTATTACCTTCTGCACTTGGATCTGGCAGAACTGGACGAGATCCTGGAGTCAAATTCTCAGCAAAATGGAGGAGGTTTTTACAGCGGCATCTACCAGGTTTTTGCCTCTGCAAGGGCAGTCTGCTTGTCTTAGTGTCACATGCATAGCTGTGCATTTTGCGGGTGATATAAAACCTTCTGTTGACACAAACAATGAGTGTCAAGTGGGGAGTCAGTGGTCTTGCTTCAGTATGGCGTTGCACAACTTACAACCATATAAAATCATAGTTTGGCTCAAACGTATTGCAGTGCCACAAGTGTTTATCCATGAGAGATGTTCCTCCTTCAAATATTACTCAAAATTGGAAATGATAAAAAATGTCTCTATAAATATTATAGTTATTTGCGCACAGCTGTTTATAAAATGGTGCGTGTGTGTTCGCAAGGCAGCATACTTTTTACAGTGACTCACATTGTTGAGAGTGTTTCCTTTTGGCTCATATCACTCAATGAAATGCTTACTTTGAGGACTGTTTCATCCTATGTGCAAAAAAGGCATGTCTAAATTTACTTAGGTGTGGGAGTGGGAACTATGATAAGTGGGCAGGCAATTTAATTTTAGCCTTGGGTGTGAGGCTATTTGAACACAGTTGGAGCCCCCCGCCCGATAGAAAACTGGCCAAACATTGATCTGCTATGCAGGGAGAGACAGTAGAAGTCCTATAGCTCAGAGGACTGTGAGCACAAATGTTCCTGAGTCCCTCAGTGAGCCGTGTGTACAAGCATCTGCACATTGTTCTTTTTCCTGTTTCTTTACCTTCAATTAAATAATTACTTCCACTGTATGTTGTACGTCTTCCACCGAATGAGACTCTTAGTACTGTTCCCCGGAGTCCGGGGGAGGGTCAGAGAGGTTGCTAAACCCCCGCGATCGAGCCGCAACAAACATCTCACTCACCCAGGCCCAAATCAGAACCAGATGGGCAAAGTCAACAACGGGCACTGTCGACAAGCTAAAGGTCTCGTTTTATGTCCCTTCTCAGGCTAGTGTATTTATTTGTTCACTTGCCTTCCCTTGTGCTCGCTATTTCTCTGACTCGTGTCAAAAGACCAACGCAATAATGCATCAGTCTTACACATGCTTGTCTCAGCTGCCGTTTGGAGCAGCCAAGGCCCTGCACCACTGGCCTGAGACTTTTTGTTGATTTTGGGAGAAAAAAAAAGGCTATGTACAATTTCTTCTGAATTAAAAATCAATAGTGCATTTCATCACAACAGTGATGGAGATGGTTGGGTGAGAAAGGCCTAGTTTACCCTGGCACTGTGCCATTGCACTGCGAGGCTTAGTCATAGTCGGGTACCCACAGTAGAGCAAAGGAGGGGTGGATGCTATGCACGACATGCATAGGTACACTGCTTTCAGCTGTAACCCTTCCAAAAACAACACAAAAATTTGTTTTGTTTTAGTTTTGTTTTCCAGCAGGACCATACCTTGACAAACTCCAGATTGATCTGCCTGTAGTCATACATTCTGCTTGATAAATGGAACTCAACTCTTACCAAGATTAGCATGGGCAGCCATGTAAATCCTTAACAAATCTCTATTTGTGGTCAACCCTTGCCTAATGGACTATGTAGAGCTGTTTCAGATGAGCATGCTCAGTGCCCTGAGAACATCTTCCCACAGTAGCGGAGTGATCAATGCGTTCCCATAAATAACGACACAAGCACTCATCAGGGAAAAGCATACACAGCCGCCCACAAAGACCCGTCCCGCCAATTAAAACCAGTGATGGGTGCGCTATGTGAGGGCTACCTGTTGTGTCCATGCCCACCGGCCCTTTGCTTGGGCAGGAAGAGAGAGAGACAGACAGAGACAGAGAGAGAGAGAGAGAGAGCGAGAGAGAGAGAGAGAGAGAGAGAAAGAGAGGTTAGGTTGTTAGGGGCAATAAAAAGGGAATGTTGAGCCCCGTCATGGCTAAGGAACCTGGCGAGGCGCCAGAGGGTAAAAAGGGGACCCTGGGGGATTTTTTTTTTCTGTGTGTGCACAGCCTGGATCTTCTCCAGCTCACACAGAGCCACATACTCCACCAATCTCTTCCTCCCCACGCCTTGAAATCTCCACATGTTCCAGTGCCAGCTCCTTCCATCTGCTCACTCTATTGCCATGGCTACAGAGAGCTCCGGCACTTTGCAAACCAGTACAGATAACAGCTAACTTTTCTTTCTAAACATGATAAAAGAAGCAGATCTATAGGACTCATTTCAATGATAACCCGAGACCATTTGTATAAAAGAAAAACTCATTCTTATGGAAAAGACATACATCACTCTTGACTTCTGTGTGATCGTATTCCTGCAGCTCCATGTGACGCGAGCTGATATGTTATAACTAGATGATACATCTCGGATGAGGAGCTATCCCATTGAAACCATATGGTTGCAGCTGGTGGCAGTATCAGCGTGATACATTCATTTTGCGGACATGTTGTGGAAAGGTCCCTGGTGCGCGCTCGACTGGAAGTAGTCTTGTTCCTCGGAGCAGAATTCGTTAATGAGCCAAGGGCTGCTGTGGTCTTTAGAGCGTCCGCCAGCACTGTGATTATGAAGGTTATTCAGACTAAATTGCCGTTGCTGATGGCTTTATCATCTGCAAACTCCCTCTGTGTTGGGCTGCCTTCAAAGATCGCTCTACAGGACATATGGGAGGACATAAAAAACAAATACAAAATCCAGAGCATAACCCTATACTGACATAATGCATTCTGTTATTCTGTCAAATGAGACCCATACTATAGAAAGGCCTGAGAGTATGAGCTCCATGGAAACTAATATCAGTAAGAAGTAATGTATCACACTCAATAAGTGTGTTGCTGTTTTTGACAGTTTGTAGATTGTTTATAGTTGACAGTCTGACAGTTTATAGTTGTTTTGGCAAATAGCTACCTCTAAGTCAGTGTTTTTTTTTTCTGTAGCTGTTGCCATTAATTATGTTAATATTAAACCGCAAGTAGTTTTTATTTAATCTTACTCTATTGATAATTTCTGTGAAAAATTGTTTATGGTTATTCACAGTGTTGTGCACGTTCACACCTCTCATGAACTAGTTCAAAGTTCAGTTCATACAAGTAAACATGAATCGTTCACGTTCATAGTTCACCATTTAAATTCTGAACTAGTTCATAGTTCAGTTCATTTTCATTTTTTTTTTAAATTATTGCTAATTTTTCAGGAGGACATAATTTGCACAGAAAGGTGAGATTTGTACTGTCGGAAACTTTATCAGGCAGTGTATAAAAATCCCGCACATAATAATAAGGTGGATCGGATGTAGGCCTAGGCTACTCGCTGAGTCTGCGTCTCTGTTTTCGCTTTCACTTACCATTTTTATATTGACACCGAGAGCTGTTGCCTTGGAATACGTTGCTTGTTTGGTATACATGTGTGTGCGATGATTCATGGGTAATGTAGGGCGAAGTCGAGTTAGTTGGTTTAGGTATCGCAGAAATTATACGGGTACTGTTATAGAGGGGGTTCGGGAAATGTGTAATCACTGAGGGTCATCCGATTAGAATGGAAAAGAATGGAGACTTGGATATTCAGTTTGATTCTTCACTCTTTGTATTGCATTAACAACAATGAATGGGATAAATTGTAGGTGGGTGTATGTTTGTATGTGTGTGTGTGAGTGAAAGTAAAGTACAAACAGAAAATATACATTAATACACAGCCCTGTAGTAACCTACCATTTAAATAATGAATTATACAGGGAACTAAAGGTAATAATTTAACCTCTTCAGCAATGCCATGCTACTGGCTTAATCTCAGATCAACAAGGGCATGTACACTAAATGAAAGACCGCTCAAAAGTTAGCATAGGTAAACCCTGTAACACTCATATTTGTACATTAGCAGCTTATGCTAAGCGAGTTCACGAACAGTGCATCATGCTAGATTAATTAAGTGACAGTGCTCATAACAATTATGAGAAAGCTAAACTATAACAAACACATAATGACAAGGTAGGCTACAAAGTCAAACTCACGTGTACATGGACGCACACAACTTCAACAAAGTGCAACGTTCAATTATGTGAAAATATGCCCGAAGTTAACTGCTACTCCATCTAAATATGCCGTGAAGCGATATCAAAACATTGCACAGTGAGAAGTGGAGTCACATGACCAACGCAATTACCAAATATGGTCATTTACCGAAACATGGTCTGTCTGGGCCATTTAACGACAGGTACAGAGCAACGACATGGTACAAGCATTCGATTTAGACAGCGTCTTTCCTCAGTAGGCTAGAAGGAAAACATTCCGTAATGTTTTAGCTAAACCTCAGATAATATGAACGTGTTCACCGTTCAAATTCATTATTTGTCATGAAGTTGCGTTCAGTTCATCGTTCTCATAAAAATGAACGTGTTCAATGCACAACACTGGTTATTCATAATAACTCTTAATGACAAATGTTAGTTTGATGTACATACAAATGGAGAATGTGTCATGGAACTCACTAGTAAACTATTGCTTCCTGGTTCACAGGGTGTGACAAACTACCTCCTTTACATTCCCTCCATTTTGTTGTGCCAAAGGATCACATGAATACCCAGTAGATTTCTATAGTGTTACTGTTAACTTTGATTGATATATATTCCAACTCAAATGTCTTCAGCATGCCTGTTTCATGACTGATGGTCATATCATATCACTAGGAATTACTTTAGTTAATTTAGTTTGATAAACAGCACTGTATTCCCGAGGAGTTGCACAGATTTAAGTTCAGTAAAACATGTCAGTATACTGTGCTGCGAGTGGAGAACACCACACCATTTTGTGAATAGCAGTGCAACGCATTGCAGTTTTCTGTCTGGGTGCCAAAACAATGGATGTGTGTATCCTGAAGCTAAGCTGTTCATTCTCAACTATTTTGAATTCTTCACAGTGGTAGAGTTAAGAACCTGTTGCTAGAAACCCATAAAGGCTTCTAAACCCTTTATATTGTTTTAATTTCTCTTAAGTTTGCATATACCAAAGTGAGAGGTGCCATTGGTGCAAATTATTGTTGGTTTGTTTTTGATTCTGAGTGGCAAGATTACAGTTTATCTGGGTCACTTTTCTGGATGTTTTTAGTTAAAGTTCATGATGTCTCATGCTTTGTCATGGCCTTCCTATGATTGCCTTCCCATAGTATGGTGTGTGTACCATCAGAAGACTTGTGATGCCTCTGCCATGTGAACTGGTTTTATCCACTTACTTTGCACTGTAGTAGACTACATACAGGGAGTGCATACATGTATTGGGGATGCTGACATTACTGCCAAAACTATGCTTATTATAACAGTTGTTAATAATTTGGTCAACCTTTCTGAACAATGACCAATGTGGTATACACTTCTTAACAAGAAGGCATTTCCAAAAAAGATATGTGGACACTTTAAAGAGCACAGCCAGAAGAAATCAGTCTGAGGATACTGGGGACATCACTAGATGCAGGATCATGAGACACTCAATCTGCTTTGTCTGAGAGCCCCCGAAGCAGAGCACAAATGTTCGAATGAAAATCAAAAAGAAGCTTTTGTTCTTAACTTTTCATAATTGCATCGAGGTGAAAGTTGAAGACCATACTTGATTGAGCCAGATTCCTACATTAATTACCATTATCAAAGTTACAATACAGCTGGAAGTAAACCATGTTTACTTTGCAATTCAAATCTCACGGCGACCAATCTCTGGTTGACTGCTGACCCAGCGCAGAGGGAAAGTGCAGATGTAGAACGAGGGCTAAGATTCCTCTCCCAAGCAAAGATAAACAAACAACCCCTGGCTAACGGACACTGCTGGGGATAATCCCGCACAGGGACAGGGTGGAAGACAGACTACCGAGCTCAAAGCTCAAAGTGAGGCCTTCATTGCGTGCATGTTCAGATGGAGGAGCCCAGTGTGGGGAATGCACTGGTTCTCTCTTAACAAGTGGTTCCTTAGACAGAAAACAGAGTAACAGCACCTACTGCATGGACAGTGCTTTTTCTCAGTGTTTGTAATTGAGAGAGAAGGATACATTCTTGGCTTGAAAAGATCAGATTAACTGAATTTTGTGGTTGGAAAAAGTGTGATGTTGTTTTGCTTCATATTTAACATCACTATGCAGGCAGTGCTAACCTAGGGCAAGGTTATATTGGCAAGTTAGTTGTTTCCCTTACACAGGTTTCTCCAATTCTTGGACTTTGTTGGCGGCAATTACTCCAATTTGCTCATCTGTAAAAGTCAGTGGACGATGGAATATTGGCTATAATAAAGATAGAGTCCAGTCTACAGGGATTCTGCACAATGTTCTTCATCGTTTAACACACTCATCATTTAGACATAGAACCCCGTAAGGTAACTTAAAACTGTGTTTCCCATGTCCATCAATGGGACTAAACATGGAAATGGAGAGTGTTTTGTCATTATCATTATCATGTTCAGTGCCGATTTTATGGTCTTTGGTAAGATAGCATCGTTATTAGTTTGCCTCATTTTATCAGCTAGATTTGTTTTCATCAAGTTCATCTCAACAGTCTACTTCGTAGGTGTTCTTATTCAGACCATGTGTTGTGGGGTTTGATGTGACAAGGGTATATAGTCCGAGAGACAGCCTGTTCAGAAAATCACAAGCGCTGCTTCCACTGACAGGGTTGACATCTCCTAATACCTGCCCCAAACTTGGCAATGGCACCTCTCACCTCACAGTTTTCTGTATGCATCTGCCCTACTACTTTGAACTCTGTCTTTGTAAAATGTTGGATTGGTTTAAAATGTTATGCTAATTGTCCACAGCTGAATTTAGATTCAATTATCTCAGAAGTGTCTCAAGATGTATAGGCCTACAGATTAGTTATACTTATTTTTTTTATAGAAGAGAGAAACCCACTTTACTCATTAATTTATTTGCGTATTCACTAACTGAGCTATATAATATAGTACATAGCTAAGTACATTAAGTACAAGTAATGCCAAACGCTATCTTTGCCGATCTTCACTCCACAATTATTCAGGGGGATATTTGTATCCGCTTTATCCTCTAAACTGTGGAAGTCGATGTGTGCTGTATGTCTTTATTCCCTGAAACATGCAGTCCTTGATGAAATGTGTGAACAAGTTTGTACGATTGAAATTCAACCCAGTCTGTGTGTGTGCGCAGGGGCTCCCCTCTTTGCACTGGTGGAATTGTCTATTACTCCGGTGAGTGCAATAATGAACGCTTATTAAACTCTGAAGAAAGGGTGGAGTCAACAGATGATGTTTGCATGATATATGCTTTCCGTCTGAAAACAGTGCTCTCAATATTCACAGCCTTGTAAAAACAGCTATTTGAATTGAATCAATATCATGCTTTATTGCATGAATCTAATGTGCCGTTAGAGTATTTGGCAGATTTTTCCAGAAAAGGATATTCCCTGGACCTCCCCAGTTGTTATCAACTTTGTCCATTCACATTAGTAGAGGTAGATGAAGTCATGTGTTACTGCGTTAACTGCCCATGACATTTCATTTGCAAGTAGGAGAAATGATGGAAATATATTACTGGAAAATTAGCCAACCCACAAGGGTATCCACTGAATGCAGTCTGTTAGGACAGAGTGAACATTTAAAACTGTAGGCAAGTCCTGCTCTCAGCTCCTCAACACTAACCTGTTAGAGAGGCAGGAAAATACAGCATGCTTGTGAATTTAAGTACAGCTACTGTGCAAATTGCCTCAATTCACTTGGGGGTAAACTTGCTGCTGATCAGATCCTGATATGCATCTCTGACCAATCATGGAATGTCCGCGTCTCCATCAAAGGCTTGCAGCAGTGTTTGAACTTTGGCCCGCCTATCTTGAACTGGCTATAATCTGGCAAACATGAAGGAAAGAGCAGGACTTGTAGCACAAGACTGACCTCAAACAGCTGTTATTCCTTACAGAGAAACAATCTCCAATCTGCAGGCAAACCTTCTCTCTGCTCTTCATGTCTTTCATACATAAGGACCAAAGTGGTCCTCTTCGCCCAAGCCATGTTCATATAACTCATAACCCCAAATTCAAGGACATTTCCATTAGCCCAACCATAGTTGAAAGCTATGTCAGTGATAAAGGCCATACATTCCAAACCGGAACCACGTAACATTTCCATACCACATTTCAAGCCACGCTATCTTAAGCATTATTTACATTAGGTCCTGAAGAATTACTGAGACAGACTCCAGATTACATGCTTGATTAAGCACTAATCTATAGGGCATCAGATCATATTTTCATGTCTGACTGCCATAGAATGCACTTGCTCTGTGTACAGTAATTTGGATACAATACAGAAATATGATTTACTCATTAGATTCTGCACATGGTCACTTTTTGTGGAAAATGACAGTCGCTTGTTGACTGCATTGTAATTATCAGCATTGTGGTCACAATAGTCTGGTAGATGCAACCATGAATGTCACACATTCGACGACTGTGGGGTTCACACTGGCAAAAACACAGAATGAATAATAAAGTCTGATGACAAACCAGACTGCATGTAAACACAGACTGACCGCTCAGTAAATATGATCTTATCAAAACTGGGAATTGTTTTGTTTTAAGGCTGTATTACTCGGGGGGCTGAATTAGATCATTGCATTACCTTCAGTTATTAGTTGTTAGTCCATTTTCTGTACAATCCCTTTATTTGTACAGCCTTATTTTTGTTTAGCTGCAGCTTTTAGAGCGAGTCTATTCAGAGGGTCGAGACAAAGGGGCTTCTCAATTAAAGGTAATATCAGGGAGCAGAGGAACAGTCTTATCTGTATGTGGGAGGCGGTCACTGATAGCTCACTCTAATGTTGACTGATGTCAGTGGAGGCGACAAGTCAGGGTCCGCGGCCCCTGTCAGTATCACGGTCTTTGGCTTTTCAGAAACACTTCCTCAAGAATGATAAACACGAGTGAAATGTTTATTTAACAAACTGAAGCCTGATCCACTGATCTGGGCCAGTTCAGCATACTGAGGATCCATCAGCCCCCTGAGCACAACCTTAATCCAGGCCAGGGTCCTGCTGTGACACTGCCTTGCCTTCAGAATGAGAGCCTCAAAAGTTCAAAAAGGAAGTTGAAAACCCTTTTTTTTCCCTCACCGTTATTATTCTTTTTGAATCATGTCTTTTACCCGGCCTTGTGTGCATGCCATGAATAATTCCATCCCCTCCTTTCAGATGTCCTCTTGATTTTCATTTCTGTCTTTCTTTTCAACTGATTTTTTGTGCACTTGAACAGGGTGGCAAGCATCCACCTTGGTTGTGGTCCCACACCGTGCTTTCCCCCTCAACCAACAGTGGCTTCAGGTCCTGTGCCTCTCCTACTCTCACTTAGACTCACTGTTTCTCAAGATCACTTCTCCAACATACTTCTGCTCTCCCAGAAGGTTCGACTATTTATTTTGAGCTTTGGACCAGCATTCTTGACAGCAGTATGTGGCTGGCTGCGTTGATGGAGTTTTTGATGTGTTTCCCTGTAAAGATTGTTTGACTGATAAACATGTAATCCGTCAGGGTTATTGCAGAGTTTGAGGGAAGCCCATTATGAGTGCCTTTACGAGGTCATAAAAGACACTGAAAAGGCACCCAGTTCCCTGTAAAGTCCACTGCCTTTAGCCCTGTGATTCCCAGGATCCCCGCCCATCCCCACCACCAATTCCCCAGAAATCCCCAAAGATAAATGAAATGAGCAATAACCTGGAGACAGAATCCATTAACAGGGACTTCAGGGACTATTTAGTGCAGTGTTGCATTAGGAGGAACACCCCATATTAAAACAATCTGTTCAGCAGGGACTGGTATTTTGCCTTTACTTTTACAGTGCAATTATTAGAAAAACAACCACTCAAAATGTCTGAATTCCCAATTATCTGTGTTTTTTTATTGTGCATCTGTAGCTCACTGATAATGAGTGCTGATTGCTCCTGCCATTAGCCATTATTACACTTATATTTAAGCAATTGTGGGTCTTCTGATGTTGAATGCCAAGCTTGTTCAGCAATGGCATGTTAATATGTATGACCCGTGCTGGCCAAATGAGACACATACTAAAACCCACAAGTTTGACCAATTGTTATCAGAGGGCTTTCAGAATGTTGCCATAACAGTGCACAAATTCCTCTGACTCCCATCTCAGTGATGTCATTAGCATATAGACAATGATAGATACTTTATACACGTATAAAATACTTTTATATGTATATACTTTTATATGCAGTATTTAAGGACGTACATTTACACTTTTATGTCAAATATTTTAGATGATGCTTAAATCTATTGAGACAGCCTTAGTGATTTGGAAACAGAAAGCTTTCGCTCAGATAGCCTGGGACTCTGCCCCATCTCTATGGGACCACATAACTGTAAATTCTTTCATCTCTCAACATGGAAGAGTACTCCATACGTATACGAAAATAAGCAAAAAGTTCATGTGGCTTCTTATGCATTTCTCTCTCTCTCTCTCTCTCTCTCTCTCTCTCTTGTTCAGTGCTGAAGGAGTAAAAAGGCTGATCTACATTCTATGCAGCATGTGGTTTCCACTGGATATCAGGTTAAGAGCCCTCCAACACTTCAAAGAGAGAGTCCAATGCATCCTTGCCAGACAATGGCTTCATTTAGACTCAGCCATTTGGCATTAAACTAAACAGCTTCTTTAGTGCTTGTGTTTCCAGGCCTGTGGTTGGAGGATGTTTTCAGTGGATTTTACCAAAAAGCAAAAACCAGAGCACTGCATCATCCAGGTTTGGAGAGGACTCAGTTTTATGTTTCTGTCCAGTCAAATAAAGAGATGAGATTTTTGAAATACCAAAAACACCCCCTGTCCTGCTGACCGGAACACAAACGTTTAACAAGATTACCGTTGTCAAAATCTGGATCTCTGTTCCCTGAATGTTCCTCTATCTCTGTTTGACCCCTGTGAATGTGGCGCAGACGGGTCAGTCTCCTCCTTCCTGTTGAGGTGTGGCATTCTTGAGCTCTGTACTTGACCTGCTGCCTTTTATCAACGTGGGTGGCGTGCACACATGTGTGCTTACACACACACACACACACACACACACACACACACACACACACACACACACACACACACACACACACACACACACATTCACACAAGGGTGAACTCACATTCATTCACACGCGCATCCGCACAAACACACTCACACCAACTTTAAAACTGACTCGTTGCTTCAATTAAAGATGTTCAGAACAGCACAGTCAAAATAAAATGTCATTCAAATTCTACATCCAGTCCTGATACCTCATTATGAAATGGTAATGCATCGTTTGGGACTAAATACCAGTTTAATTTTGTAGTTTTTGGCATAATTATTTGACATTTTTGAATGGTGTCAAGAGCAATAGAGAGGTCATTACAGACTCACAGCCTTGCGAAATTTTATTGAATCTGTTGGCATTTTCTTCTCTCTCTCTATAAAAAAGAATATGTAACATAACAAATCTTTCACATAGACTGTTATGACAGTTCCACGACCATTTAAGTGTCTATTCCCCATCAACATTTAGCACGTGTTGGTCCTAGTTGTGCATGAAGTATTTACAACTGCTGGTAACAAGTTCATGCTCCTGATGTTGAGTGCAGTGAAAGTAGAGAATGCTGTACGCGCTAGCACTCTAAGTAAACATCAGCAGACGATTATATCAACAGCACGAAAACAGGCCACCCACACACATCACAGCATTAGTGTTTTCATAATATTACGGCCTAATGAACGAGTCCGAGTCTTACCTTTTGCAGCCACTGCGTGTTGTTGACCATGGCCATCTCCAGGTGCTGCAGCTTCTGGCTGGACCAGTCGCTCTCCACCGGCGGAGCGTCCCTCTGCACCACATTCATGCCGCCATATTGGTCCGGGGTCCCCTGGCAGCCCTCCACCTCAGGCAGGATGAAGGTGTAGCTGCACTGGCCCTGCTGGACACGGTGAAGTTTACGCCGCCTCTCTCCTCCTCCACCACCACCACCACCACCACGCCTGTGACTTCCACCTCCTCCTCCTCCGCCTCCTCCTCCTCCTCCTCCAGCAGCCATCACCACACCGGCGACCACTGTCACCACCACCAGCCCCCACTCGAGCAGCACCAGTCTCATACCGTCCACCCAGCCACCTGTCCAAGTGTGCGCTGTACGGGGAAGCACCTGTGTGTCCGTGTGTGAGTGTGTGTGTGTGTGGGGGGGTTGTAGCACTACCAGCGCCCCACTCACTCACCCCCTCACGACAATGATGCTCATGGTTCCACGGCTCGCAGGCAGAAACGAAGAGGAGATTCTCAGGTTGTTCAGGTTCCACGTTCCTTTTTTCTTTCACTGTTGATTTCTTTCTCTTTTTTTTGGATCCTCCTTGAGATTAATTGTAAGCCTTATTATTTTCACTGTCAGTATGGCTGCTCTGATTCTGAAGAGAGTAGAATGTTTCCCCCCGTAGGGTCCTGTTTCCTCTCAACTCTCCATGGCCCCCACTGCTACGTGAGAGAACAAGATGCAAGCACTGACCCCTGCAAAGCCACCAAGAGAGACACAGAGGGAGTAGAGACAGGGAGAGCTGCTCCAAATAAATCTCTCAATTCTCAATCTCTCTAGAAAAATGTCAAAAGGCAAAGGTATACAGAGAGAGAGAGAGAGAGAGAGAGAGAGAGAAAGGGCAGAGAAAAAGGAGAGAGGGGAGAGAGTGAAATGTTTCCTTGCTATCCGTCTCCAGTGGCTCGAGTTTCAGAAGTGACCACAGTGAAACTGCTCTGCCCTCTTATCTGGGGGACGGGTGGGGAGGGGGTTGAGGAGAGGAGGAGGAGGAGGAGGAGAAGCAGAGGGGAGTCTGAGGGAGGTCTGTTAGCACACTCCGTCTCACGTCTCCTCCTATCTTGCCCCTTCCCCACACTCTGCTACAGTTCAGATAATGTTTCATGGCACGTCTGCTGGCCGGCTCCCTCCCCACCATTGGGCTGACACATGCTGCTGCTGCTGCTGCTGCTGCGGTGGTGGTGGTGGGACTCAGGCAGCTATCACACAGACACATGGATGACACCGTGTCTGACAGGAGCAGGTCTTCACGTGCCTCAGGAATGTGTCAGTTTAGTCCTGACTCTGAATCCAAATGTTTGAAATTGAGCTCCTCTGTGCTCAGAATGAACTCACACTGATAATCTGCTTGGTTAACTGTTAGGATACTTCTGATAGGAAAGCTTTCTGAGGGTGTAGACTTAGTCTCCCACACAGAATCAGATTCTGAGCATAAATACCGCTTAACACATAGCAGGTCCGTATATTTTACGTTCCATTGTATATAGACAAAGTGTATGAGTGCATATTCCTATATTATACATATGCGTTCCTAATTATTATATTAAATGAGTTACTGCTTTCTGAAAATACACGAGGAGCTCATTTACTAAGAATTTGAAAATTGGATTGTTATTCTTCAACCACATTAACTTTAGAAACCACTTGAAGTAAATGTTCTTACTAGGTTGAGAGTCTCTCTCTGATTCATTTCCCCTTATTCATGTGACTTCTTAATGCACCATGCCCTGTGCCCATTTGTTTATTTGTACATAATGCTTATTTTCGGTTGGTTTGTGGCGCGGCCCTTGGGGAGGGGGGTGAAGGTCATACTCGGCAGCTCTTTGCCCTTGCTGAGATTATTCTCATGGGAATGCGAGGGGAAGGCCAGTACACCAGCGTTCTATTTTCACTTCAATTCTGGAACCCTCATTGGTCCCCCCTCCCCCTTTTTTTGCAAGCAGAACTTTAAACTCTCACCTTTCCTGTGGGAATGTTAAGATATCATTTGATTCGAGGGTGCTTATCCCCCCACACCCCCCACATACCGCGGATACACATTTCACTTAAGTCAAGGCCGACAGAGTTTCACCGTTCCTTAGCTGTGGTTCGCGTGAAGTGTTATGTAGGACTGACTTTCCAAAAAATTCTAATAAAAATGTGATTGCAGTGGCCTCAGACTAGCTGAGTGGATTCTGTTGCGCCGTGTGGTGCTCAGGGGATCAAAGTGGCTGTAATATGGTATCACGCTCGCAGGAAACATCCTCAGCAGCCCAGGGATCCTGAGAGTAAGAGGTGAACACCTTCACAGAACCACTTCCTGTTCTCACTTGCTCTACTGACAGCCTACATGTTGACTTTATTCAAGACCTGTACCTTTTTCTTGTCCCTAAGCAGTCTCCCTGTTTTACCAATACAGCTAGAGATTCATTATTAAAGGGGTAAATTACTGTGGATTCAGATACGTTGAGAAAAAAAAAGATGTTACAAGTCTCTTAACAGATTTTTTTTTTAAATGGTGGACATCGTAAACTTTGTTTGCTGAGTTCTCATACTGAATCGAGGTCAGGACAGGTCAACAGTTTACAAAGAATCTCCCTGAAATCAACGGAGACCAGCAATCACAAGTCCCTCAGACATGACGAATGACTTTGGAGTATTGGTTTGGACTGCAGTGGCTAAACACGTTGGCCAAGTGCCAGTCATTCATTATACTATTTATTGCCGCATATTGTAATCACAGATTTGATAAACTTTTACTTTGGGAGATTGAGTCACCATGATGGCTGTTGCCAAGTGTAATTGAAATTGAAATTGTCCAGTATGTTGTGTTGTGTTGTGTTGTGTTCTCTGGAGGTCGTCCTCAGCTGTGTTAGATTTCACACCGCTGCTTTTAGAAATGAGTCTTCATCAACTTAATTGCACCAGTAGATTTTCAGTTCATAATAGCCTTAGCCATCTATCAACACCAACACTTTGGGCTTTGAGTATGTCAGTGCCAGGTTAGTTTCCAAGTGAAAATATCTTTCCTGAGTGCAAATGAGTTTAAGCAGAGATCTAGTGAGTTCAGAAGGTAAAAGGTTATTATTTTGCTTTCGTAGATCCGAAATGTATCATTTACATATAGTGCTTTCCATTTAACAGCAACTATGTAAAGGTCCATTGCGAAATGTTTTTGAGTTGGGTCTCCATATTTTTCCTCACAATCTTATAATTATTTGGCAAATTATACAGCTGTCAAATCTTGCATCTGGCTCTCTCATATAGTCAGGCATCATTTTAACTGATTTTGAGATATTTGAGTGAAAACATCAAAGTAACTGAATGTTTCTACTTTTCTATCCAAGGCATTTGATGTCCAAGGAGCAAACCACCTGCGGGTCTTGTATTTCTTTCCTACCGTACATTGAAAGCCAGGATCCACACCATTATGCTGGATGCACATGCCATCATCATGGAGAGCTGAAACATAAATATTTCTAACTTTCACTATGGGTGAAAAGACCCTTACCTCACAAAGACCCACATTTATTCACTGGGAGAACACTTTTAGCAATAACGACCTACAGTGACCATTTTGTCTGTATGTGCACTCCCTGTGAATTCAACCTCTGACTTTATTGTTATTAGGACTTCATGTGTTTTATCACAGTTTTGACTATGTAAAGAATTTGGAGTAAAATATTATTTGCTTGATGGTCAGTTCAAATTTTCTTTGAAGAGTTTACTTACTGGAGTAGATTGTGAAAAAAAAACTATTCTCTTTCTCTGAAATATAAATAAATAAGCATGGCAGTGCTTTAATACATAACACAGAAATGCGTCATGAGACAGTTGAGTTAGACTGGTAGTTCCTTGTCCCTAGACATCAGTCATAATATTAGTGCTGCCAACAGTAACCCACTTCGTGTCACCAGACGTCACTGATGACAATCTAATGATTCTTAGAAACATGAGAACAGCTTTACCTTTGGGTCTAGCTAAATGCACCATCAATTAGCTATGAAATGTACGCAAATATATATTTTGGAAATGGAGCGCCTGAACGACTGCTCTGGGTCATTCTTTCATCATCTGTCTCTGAGACCTTTACCACTATCAGATGGGCTTGGCCTGAAAGGACATCTGCAGTCTAAAAGCTCTTTGTCTGCTCTGTGTCTTTTACCCGCTTCCACGAAACAAGCTGTTCTTTTAAGCTTGTGTTAAAAAAAAGGAAACCCTCAGCCAGAGTGTCTGAAGAATACTGTACTTTTGTCCGCAAAACTTCACAGGGATTAACTCAACGTTTCGTCAACATCCCTGACATGCTAAACCCTGACTTAAGCGTGCAGGAGAATTGTGATGCAAAATATTCGACAAGAATGCTTTTACAAGATTACAAGTGAAGTACCACGAGATGGATGCTCTTTAGAGTGTCCTCCCTGCTGTAGGCTGTGAAGAGCCCTCTGTTCAACAAGCTCTCCCCCTGCGAGATTTTTAGCCTACAGTGAAGACAGCGCTGTGGGTCAAGCCTTTTTATCGCCATGCCGATAAGCACAGAGGAGGTCAACCACCACTGAACATCTGCTCCACTCTTTTCTTTTACGGAATTCTGAGCATGTACATTTCCTTAGTCATCCTCTGAGGACTAACTCATGCTTTGGTTTGCACTACACAACTGCCAGGGAAGTGAGAAATCAATCGAAAGGCCAGAGGTTTGTAAATTCCTTATTTGTTCAAACACCTCAGAGACAACGGTACAAAGGAGCCGTCGGAGGCCTTCGAGTTGGACCGACACTGTGAATCACCTCCTCCAGGTGGGTTAAGGGGCACACTCTTTCAACACTGTCTGGGGCAGTTTGGGGCAGCTGTGAAGGATGTGACCAGATGAGATGAGATGAGGGGATGTGGCTTTGGAGTGAAGTGGTAGAGGTGAACGCACCTCTGACACTTTAACAGGAGTGACTGCAGGAGGTCACCAGCGGTTGCCGGCAGCAACTGACAGCTTTAAGATCCCAACGCAAACACTCTACTGCGCCACCTCTGCGACAGCTCGAACTCCTCATCTATCACATCCAGCACGCGGAGTGATTCACTGCATTGGACTTCTCTGTTTAGTTTACCATTTTTTTATTTATTTTATCTAACAGCAGGTACTTGATTACGAATCAGAGCTATCTTCTCCAAAACAGCAATCAACATGTTGTTGTTAAGACCCGTGGGCTCCTCTTAAGAAAATTAAGGGTGCTTTTTAAAAAAGGCTTTGGAACACTGCCATATGCCCATCTGACTGCAGTTTCAGGCCATGTGTAAATCCTATCTTATCTGTGTTTTTCTTACCAGATTGGAGCCTATTTCTGCGATATCAGCTTCAGTCGTAAATACTTTCTATGTTGGTCTTGTTTCATTTGGAACATACTACATTTGCTATATTTGTAAATTTAAATGTCTGCCAGCATTAAAAAAGCTGTTCTGAAACTTGATAAAAGCCCCTTCAAAGATTATAAGGTAGTTAGTAAAGAAAGGATTTTTAAGGATTAATCATCAGTCAAATAATGTTTTGACTTGTTTGGATGATTGCCCACCGCAATCAACAGGATATTGATTTTATGTTGCAAAATACATCGGGTAACCACTTCCGAAAACAAATAAATCCTGACAACCATCATGCAATTACAATGGACCAAAAAAGCCACTTTTCATTCTGGGTTATGGTGAAGTTGGGTTGAAAAACACATATGAAAGTCCTCATCATTTCTTTAGAATACATGATTGATGTGACAACAGTCCTGATGCCTATTCCTCTCAAAGAATGGCAGAGTACATCTTTGAATAAAGGGCTGGAGGATGCAGGTATGTCATTCAGGATACAGGTGCTGGTGGATGAAGGTATGTCATTCATCACTGTCAGCCATTAGCTCTATGAGAAGTGTGCTTCAGAAGGGCTTTATTCCGTGGTTGCTACAATGGAAGGAGAGGCCCTTGAAATACTCTCTCATTATAATGAAAGGCAGTCACAAAGCCAAGCCCAATTAGAATCTTACACACGCACACACACACACACACACACACACACACACACACACACACACACACACACACACACACACACACACACACAGACAGACACAGACACTTATGAAATGGGTTGGGGAGGACAGGGAAGAATTTCACAGGGACAAATCTATGTGAACAAACTGCAGAGAGGACCCCCAGTGACGGGGCTAGGGGTGAGGGGTCATCACCACAATCCGATCAGAGACAGGAAGAGCCACTCCTCGGAGCGAGAGGGAGATGCACAGTGAAGGAAACCAGGAGGACAGACAAAGAGGGAGAGAGGGAGATGCACAGTGAAGGAGGCCATGAGGACAGACAAAGAGGGAGAGAGGGAGTGACCGAAGAAGGGAGAGGAAGGAAGAAAGCAGAGTTCTACTTCCTGCACCGAAGCAAATCAAAGCCCACCGGCGGCAATTCGGAAGAGGCTAATTCTATATCCCTCTCCGTTCACTGTGAGCAAGATCAGAGCACAACTGTGCCGGCGAACAATCATTTCAGGAAAGATGATTACAGCACAATTCATCCAAACCTGATTAAGATGTAGTGGAGCAATGCTTGCATGTCTGTGTGTGTGTGTGTGTGTATGTGCTTCCTCTGAAGGGGGTTCAGAGTGTCTAGGGGTCTGTGTAGTGTTAGGGCTTCATCCATTAATCCTCCTACATGCTGGTTACTTCCTGTGGCTAACTGAGGGGCTCTCAGGGGAACAGTAATTTATGGAAGTCTGTGCCATTGGTCTATGGGTTGTGTCTCCTAAAATGTGCTAAACCCGGAGAAGGGGCCAAGCTGGATTAATGTTGTCCTGGGCACGGCTGGAACTCTCCTGGGGAGGGCTTCACACTTTGTATCTTTAAAAATGGTGTTGACTTTTTTGTGCGTTGTAACATAAGACCAACAAGGGAGTGAAACAGATATAATTTATGGCTCTGAATTTAAATTCTCTCTCCCTCTCTCTCTCCCTCTCTGTATGTGTGTGTGTGTGAGAGGGGATTTAGAGCATTTGTAATGAGGTATGGCCTGTGTATGAGAGAAAGGGATCAAGGCATTTGCAGTGGATATAATTCTTTGTCATGTAAAATCTTCACATACCTTTTACATACCAAATGAAGGCCTACAAATATGCTGTAAACCACATTTCTTCTTATGTTTCCAAAATGATTAAAAAAACATTACATCTAATAATACTGTACAAATGCAATGTTTATAGACGGTAAGAAATCTAAAGCTCTCCAGACTCCTGCTTGTAACACTTGTCAACAGATATAACAGCTGGCTGTCACAATGTATGGGCTACTATTGTTTCCGGTGTACCACATTCACCACAGTCTTTGCATGAAATTGTGATTACAGACAACGCCAGGCATCTGGCCTCTAGCATCATTTGCCATGTTCAGTGCTTAGGCTCAGGGGTGTCATAGTTATACATATAAAGACTAATATGGCAGAGTATAGCATACAGCACTACTCTTCATGAGTAGAGAAATGTCTACCTCACTACAAACTCACTTCTTGCTCACTTGCTTCTGGAGACTGATCCATTTTTAGTATGTTTTGCTCCTGCTAATACTGATGGAGACATATCAATAAACACAAGCCTTGTTTATATTCATAGCAGCAGGGTGTCCTTCATGAAATAATGCACCAACTCCAGTAGCCAATCAGCAAAACATTGCCAGAGTGTCCTGCTCTGTCTCCAATATTTTGCTTATTTTCGAGCTGATCATCTGCCAGATATGACATTACATCCCACTCCTGTCTATTTAATTTCGATGTCTTGGCTCCTCTCTGCCCAAATCAGGCCAGAGGCCACACCAGAGAATTGCACAAAGCTCACCTGTATACTGCTGAAAGCATGAACTTTAATTTCAAGCTCTAAGTATAGAGTTGTGTTTCTAAGGAGGTGGTAAATTAAAACTGAACAATTTCATTTAAACTTTTTTAACTGCAGGAGGTAGACATATCTTCTAATTTTAGTATATGACACAGACGCACCTGAGTAAACGCAGCACGTGGAGTGACGAACGTGTTTAATTTCCGAACGGGCTCAGCAGACACGTCCCCAGTCATCTCCTCCGTGTCTCCAAGATGCTCGTGTTTGTACTCTCAATGCTCGGATTTCACTCATGCAGAGATCAAATCAGTGTCCAGATATTATGAGAAGACGAAAATATCGACTATGAATAACCATAACACAAAACGAATCCAACTATCTGTAAAAGTCAATCGAAAATATTACCCCAGCAGATAGGCTATATGCAAACTCCAGCTGCAGTACATGTAAGAACCTTAGCTCTGAGACAGCATTTAATACCATATCAACCCCACCTTATGTAGGCTAATATATCCTTGTCGTGTAGCCTAACTAATCGTGTATTAGTGTGTAGAGATGCACTGGGGGCTTTAATTGCTATCTAGCAGAGACGTGGTCCTTGGGCCATTGTTTTGCTGGCCCCTGAGTGACCTGCCTGATGCCTCTCCCTGCGTCCACAGCTTTTAATACACTCTGGGTAAATATTGACCCTTTTCCAGTCCAGGCAAAGGGTCAGCATGTCTGCTGTACAAGCAGACCATCTCCCCTCGGGGAACGCAAGCCTACGCTTATTAGATTAACAACTCGAAATTTCAAAAGTGTTGTAGCGCAAGCGTACTCAACGCTGTGATGATCCAATACCTCAGCGTGGGTTCTCTCATCTCATCTATTTGCATCCAGCCCGGCAACAGCAATGTTTGTTGTAGATTGCGGGTTGATACATTTCAGAACTGATGTAAAACTCACAGCCCAAAGCATCCGCTTGCTGTGATAACTTGATGACATAACTGTCCGCACACTGGAACATTCTTTAGTAAAGTGTATGCTGCCACCCTGTGGCAATGAAGAGAAACGTATTTTAGAATGTCAGTAGAATTGCATCCTTAAAGGTACATTATGTAGTTTTCAATGTCTAAATATATACTGTACATTCCTTTAGCCGTAATGATACACTTTTAAAGGCTTGATAATGAGACATCACTCCACTACGTCTGTTGCTAAACTACAGTCTGACGGCTGATTAAAAGTAATGTTTAAATTAATTACATGTATTACACTGAGAAGATAAACAAGAGTACTGAAATCAGCCACAATAACCCCACTCACCTGAACTACCCAACCACACTACATAGCAACCAATTACGCTGCTACAAAGGTGCCTGTGGTTATTTTACCATAGCTTCAGTGTCCTCACATCAATGAGATCATGTTTGCCAGGCCACAGTGTGGAGCTATAGGTAGTAAAATGAACCTTTTTCAAGACCATTTGTCATCTGTCTTTTGTTTTTCGATTTGCAAAATGAAATGAACATATTTTGACTGATTTAAGTAACATTTCTGAAGGGACAACTGTATAAACAAATAAAACAAGATTTATTTTAGAAACCATAGCTTTGGACAGGCTTACAAAATAAATATTGCACATACTAAAATCACAAAACATTTTTGTTGATACACTTTTTACTGTAAAGCGTTTAGGACAAATGAAAGTCCATATAAATCTATATGCTCCTCAGAGGAGATATGCAATAGGAAACCCAACACACAACTGTAGTTTTACTGATTTGAACAGAACAATACCACTAGAATTGTTAAACAAATAAAAACAGTGCAACGGAGAGTATATTGTAATGACAATATATTTGTTATCTTTTAAAGACTTCAGCATATAATAAACATTGTGTTTATCTATAATAAACATGATGGGGGGTGATGGGGCATGATTTGAAGGGGTTTGAGAGTTTAAGGTCAGATGAAATCTGATCATGGATCTATTTTATTGGCAGATCACACACAAACCTGGAACACCCCTTTCAAAAATGTTCTGGAGTGTTTTGTGAAGTGTCACAAATGCTCAACTCTAATTTAGAATCTTCAGCAAAAACAAAAACTACTGAAAAAGCAAACTAATGAACCACCCCAGCCACTCCAGACTTCAACAAAGCTGGGTTATATCTTAGGGCCGCTAAAAAACACCTCAGAATGCATCACACATACTTCAATTGTTGAGAAGGAATAATAGAATTGTTGATGTTTTTTTATATATTTCAACCATAATGTCATTTTCATGAAGAGCTTGCACATCAAGGAAAAAATACTGTGGTCAACGTCAAAAGAACAGAACCCACAAGTGCAGCCAAAGACGAGCTGATTCTGAGATACAACTGAAACCACAATATGAGGAGTTTAAGATGTTGTCTGTTCTTCATCAAATGAGTGCAATGTCATGTCGTTACACGTGTCAGCTTCGTTTATGAACGCATATCTACAATGTATGAATGCTTTATATTTTCTGACAAGAGTACATTCATATTGGGTAGGTGTTCCCAAATTGTCATTACACAGTACATACAGTAATTACATGTTAATATGTGCCAATAAGTAGAAAAATAAAAAGGTTGCATTTTTTATTACATAATGTATATAATGTGTTGCAATTCTTTATATTTTGGTAGTTTTTAATCTAGCTATTTATTACCAAAATATTATTGAGCTGCAATTATATTTACAGGCAAAAGCCCTCATCTGAACTTTACTGCTGGCCCTAATATTTTCACATGAACCTATTCAGTCACAGTTAAACATAAGACACATTCTCAAGACAAATCAAGATTTGTTTTCATATAGATCAAATGCCATGTCAGAACACAGCTTCTCATCAGCCTCCTCAGCAATAGCTGAGTGTTCATACTACAGGCACACCTTACTGTGCAAGAAACGTGTGCCACTAAATCAGGGGTCTCAGTTTTTCTTTGGATGGTTCTGCGGGGATCGTTCAGGTGTGTTCAATTTCTCCATGTGAATGGGATGCAGGTGGTGGTTCTGTTACTGTTCTGTTACTCGGGTGCTTCAGGTGTGTTTGGGCCCTCTTCCTCTCTGCCCTTGTCCCGCCCTTCCTTTTATCTGTCAGAAGAGAGCAGAAAATCAAATGAAGTTATTTGACCCTGCCTGGCTCAGTGCACATTTCACTGCACAGCCTTGAAAAGTAACTAAGACTCATGAAACAATCCTGTGCGCCTCAGCAAAGATATTCCATGTCCTCTTCTATTCACATTGTCCTGGGCTGGTCCTATCGTTTCATTGGTTAACTCCAAACATCATTGCGAAAGAAGCCTTTAGTCTTTTCAGGCTTTGACAGGTTACCCTTAAACCAAACCACCCTTTAAATTAAGGCATGCGAGTAGGGCCGTTCTTGCACAAACATTCTAAAACATTTTGTCTACATTTGTCCCACCAGTGGTCCTTCCAAATATGGTTTGAGGTCTAGCCATAACTCAATCAAATTCCGTGGCATAAATCAATTACAGCTGAAGCGAGCTTATCCTTAAAAAAAGATAGCATACTTGGGCACAGGCATGTCAACCCGTTAAACTAAAAAGCATTTCAGCTTAAATGCTTTCAGTTTGACATGCCGTTTGAAATTGACAGCAGACCTATTCGTGGGTGGCATTCTCTATCTAAGGAGCAGGGAAAAAACAAGTGAAAAAGAAAAGAGTCACAAAGCAGAACAAACTCTCCACAGAAGGGGCGAGTTTGCAAGAATTCATATCACATCCTTTCCTCTGCAAAAAAAAAACAGACAAACAAACAAACAAACAAAAAAACAAAAAAAAAAAATATAATTTCTGTTTGTCTTTTTAAAAAGCTATTTGGTTACCATAAAAATGAAATAAATGCTAAAGATGAGCAAGGGATCTTGTGGTCTTCAGAGAAGTGGAGTGCTGCTGGAAACTGCCTCAGATAGGACTTTGTCTGGCCCTAAAGCAATGAGAGGGTTTGAAAATGGCTCTTTGGATGGTGTGCTGAAGATTTTCCTGGAAGTCACAACCCTGATGCCTAACCTTAACCCTAACGCTTACTGAGGAGTATGCATATACTAAAACAAACTTCATCACAAAACGTGAACCTCAAGCGTCTACTGAGCCTACGACCGCAAGGATGGAGAAGCTGAGTAAGGCTACAAGTGGTCTCCTTCATAGACTATGCAATATGTTGGCATGGTTACCACGCGTATAATGTTTTTAACATAGATGATAAGCACAACTGGTGTTTGAAGGCAGAATTAAACAGCTGAAGCAACATCTCTCTATAAACATACTCTGTATTGAATACTTCAGAAAGATCATGAATTCTCATGCGTTTGTTTGTCCTGAGATAACTTGCATGTGTATGTTTGTGTGTGTGTGTGTGTGTGTGTGTGTGTGTGTGTGTGTGTGTGTGTGTGTGTGTGTTTGTGAGTGTGTGTGTGTGTGTGTGTGTGTGTGTGTGTGTGTTTGTGTGTGTGTGTGTGTGTGTGTGTGTGTGTGTCTGTAGAGTAAAAGCTTATTGTGTTTGGATGTAAAATTATATCCTTGTCTCTGCTGCTGAACTTAGAGAATTATGCAGTACCAAGTTTGCAGTCTTTGTATGCGCCCTTCAAAAAAAACTTGTTTGAGTATTATTGCATGTTTTTTTCTTCTTTTATTTCTTGATAAAAGCCACACACTAAGGGTTACTGTGGTATTTATGAAGTCAACTCTACCATCCGATGCTGAGAGACCCTGCTCACCTTTAGGTATACAACATGTATGTGTATATGCACATCAGCGTGTGATGCATACATACCTGCATAGTGTGCTTTCCAATATTTATCACAATAGGATTTCACTATCAAATTCTGCAGACCTTAAAAAAAGACACAACTCAATTACAAAAGGGGTTCTAGTTCAGAGGTAACCTAGGGAACAGAGGCAACTGTGGAGTGTAGAAACAATGACGATTTTGCAGTCAAGACGATTTTGCATTACTTGTTGAAAACTACACTATCGCACTCTTATTATGTGCAGTCCTCATATCATTTCAGAATAAAGAACCTTTATTAAACACTCCATTATACTGTCATATACACAAGGTATCACTGATTCAATGCTAATGGAGCACATGCTGCCAGAAAGTGAAGGAGTCTATTTGCCTGCTGAGATTCAGGACACATGTTAGGATTTGAGCTGTTTTGAAAAGAGGGAACCGTTTATTCCATATGCTTTTCATTTAAATTGAATGTTTTGGTCACTGTAATTTCCTTATTTAAAATCAGTGTTTTAATCTTGTTATTAGAGAGGTCTGGTTGGAGGCCGTTCTTGGATTGCGCTGCCCTAGCTACAGATGTAACGTCAATCCGTGGCTATTGTACATTTCACCCTTGTTTGTGGACAGACATTTAAAATCAAATAAATCAGTTGAAAAACAAGAGATGCATCGCTTTGGACCAGGTCCTGCAGACTTCAAAGGTACAGCATTAGCCATCTAATAAGAAAAATCATACAGTCTTTAACTAATTTAAGTTATTTCCTCTGTTGGCATGTCTACTTGGTCTACCTGGGGGAAAAAAAGAAAACACGCAAAGGAGCTGTGGCTACATAATGTGATGAGAATTTGAGTTGCACCAGAAACTGAATAAGATACTCATCTCTGTGTATTACACGGTCTTGTACCACTTTTTGAAAGTTACTGGCCTGCTGCTGGGACCAACAGTCTGCACGGTCTTTTCATCTGTGCAAATAAATCTGTCAACAAATACTGAAACACAATAATATCTTTCATCGCCCCTGTGGCTCTCCCTGAATGTATCCCACTGGAGAGAGCTTAGGAGAGCCAACGTTTCAAAACTGATGGATCGCTTAATTGGATGTTGACATGGAGCTCGACAACTTACCCCACATTGTAAAACGTATCGCACTGGCAAACTGCTAAAAACAGCACAAAGGTCTGCGCTGTTCTAATGGGAGAGCAGTGTTGAATGTGTGCAAAATGATGTGCAGTGCTCCTTAATGAGACCCAGAGTCCCCGTAGAGCCAGTTATTCCACTCCAGCTTTCTGGCTTGTACGTCACTGCGCTCCTCACAGATTTGGCCTACTTTAATTGACTGACTTTTATTTCTAAGCGTTGTAAAAATGTCAAGCACAGATAAAACATTTTTACCCTACTTGGTAATGTCAACATTTTATGTGAATTTCAATTAAATACAACTGGCTTTGATAAAATAACACAAACCACATTAGAATAAGAGGAAACCATGGGCACAATGCATCTTTTTGATTACCGAGAATTCAGGAATGGAAAAATATTGACAAGAAATTTCCTAGCAAGTTATAGAAAACTTCTGTTAATGCTGTTCCTAAGTATTCATGTTGTGGATGGATACATACATGCACTTACTAAATAGTAGATGAATAGCTGACTCGAGTCACTAAATACCTAATGGTGTTAAGCAGTTCTTCAAACACAGCATTTCTCTAAACAGATTTCAGCCATATATTCAGTGTATAGTCAGTATATCGTTTATAACATTCAAAAAGATAATGATTATATGGGTTGTTGCTAAATCCATTTGTAATGATGAATTGACAAACAGCTACTGGGCCTACCCCAATAATCAGAAAAACACGCTGACTTTCCTCCCAATCACCCCCCACCCCCATCCCAACTCTACAACTTCAAAAAAGCACCAATCACCTTTGTAGTTTTCTACACTGCAAGTTTAAACTCTGTCTTAACAAGGCATTTAATAAAGACTGTAAGCAGTCACGACCAACTTCTTTTTTTTCTTTTTTTTTAAGCATTTCATCACCTTTAGCAAAACGACAGTAGTAAAACAAACTTCCCGAGCACACTCTACAAGAGCAACTACAAGAATGAGTGGATCCGCTTTTGTTCTCTGATGCCTGTGATGTTCAAAGAAATTAAGAAATTCCACAATAAAGACCTCACTCATATTTAAGACAATGGTCCAAGCTAAGTGGTTCCTCAGCTGGATGTGAAACGATGCACCTGTTCACTTTCTAATTTATGAATGATGTATGGGTTTCATTGTTTGATTTTTGTGGACAGTCGGGTTTTAGACATCCTGGTTTTTAGACAACCTTTAATCATGTCATGGCAAAAACTAAAACATTAAACATTAAAGGAAAGTATATAGGACGACTTACAATTTACTTACTACATACATATCTTAAAAAAATATATCTTCTGTAGCCAAGCATATCGTTTCATCTTCCTATTCACTTTCTGTAGGTTTCGTCAAGCATGCCCTACCCGGCATTTAAACTCACTGAGCAATTCAGTGTCAGGACTTCTGATATGGGAGTAGGCATAGTGCAAAATATAGTGTGTAAGCATGCCAGGTTCTCGTGGCGAGCTATATATATATTAGATCAACCATTTAACTACTGATTGGTCTTTAAAGTCTTAGAAGAGGTACATTTGATACATGGAATACAAGTTAAAACAAGCATCTGAATCAAACTTTATATATGTTCACAAACTCTAGTGGGGGAAAGATGATATATATATATATAATATCTGACAAACAAAAGAAAAGATGTGTACTAAAGCATGTTTGTCTCCTATCCCATCAATTCCTTTGTCAATCACTACCCAGAAGGCTTGGGTTACACCATCATCTGAAAGCAATAAGGATGGATATGAAAATTATCAAAAGGGACATAAAGTAATCTGGGCGAGCAGAAAGGAATGCCAGAGAATGCCATGCGGATTTTTCCTCACAGATGGGTGTTATTAGGGACTGCTGATGGCTGCTCGGAGTTGGACTGAGGGAGATCATGTTTCTCTCTCTTATAATGCCACTGGACATCTGATCTGCCAATGATAATGATAATTGCAGCAAACAAATGATTTCCAGTGTAGCATCAAGTGGAAAAAACACGAGCCGCTTAAACAGAAAATATCTCAGGATTGACTGGAAGAGGAAGCCGTTGTGCATTCCAATGTTTACTGTTTTTTTTTTCCATGTCATGTGCAAACCATGGAACGACAAACAGCTACTATGGGTATTGTTTTCGAGTAAACATCTAAACCAGGATATGCAAGATAATTTAAAAATTATGCTTTTAAAACAGGAGTTGGAAGAGGGGATTTCTAGGAATATACTAAAGAGTCAGAAACAAGACATAGTTTTGTTTGCTACCATGTGGCTTTTTATATTTTTTTCTTCTGCGGTGATACCCAGCACACAAAAATAATGCCAGTCGTGTCTGTCTTGGTTCACTATTTTGATGCTTGAGGAAAAAACTTCACATCTCTAACATATATTTTCAGTATCTGCAAAAGCAGGCACATGTTGATTTGATTTCCAGTAGACGGCTAATTATGGTATGAAAGTGCTCTAGGTGAACTCTGTACAAACTGATGCCTTTGCTCTCCAAGAGAGTAACCGTCTGAGCCAAGAATGCACTGAAGCTGTGCACGTGGGTGGGAGAGATCACAGACTAAACAACATCTGATGTGATTTGACTCCAGTTTGCGGCAGAGATGAAAAGAGAACAGTTCAGACACTTCCTCCCCCCATCTCACCTTTAGGACACCTCTTCTTCATGCGGCACCTCCTGCTCTCTTCCGAAGGGCGGCAGAGGGAGGACAGCTCCTCAGGGCCTTTCAAGGTCAGAACCCAGGTCCTCGTCTGATGGCCCCATCGGGCGCCACAGCTCAGTCCGTTGTGTTGACAGGGACTCCACTCACCCCAGAAACCGAAGGGGCTGAAAAGGCAACCCTCTTGAAAGCAACAAGAACAAAATCAGATTGCTAGCAGCACAATAAATGTAAACAGAAACCTCATGGAAATTGTTTACTAAAGCCTCACATGACAACCCCTCAGTTTGGAAAAGATCCTTTGAAAAATAAGGGTCTGGGGCTGGGGCTGTGGGTTGGGGGTGGGTGGGGGTCCCAAATCACTTATTAACACTGGGAGATCATTTGTTGTTTTAGAACAAAGGCTTACAATTTTAGCCAAGCTTGTTCACTGGTGTCTGTCACTGACACTTGTATTTATCCTATAGGAACTGCTCCTAATCTTAAGTCTGTGACATGCCAGCTTCCACAGGCTGTACTCATAGTCTGCTAGCATGCTGTGTGAACAAATGAGTGAAAAAGCTAGACTACAGGCCTCAACACTATAGTCTGGTCTCATATTGCTAAGTTCATACAAGAAACATCTTGATCTAATGAAAGCGCATCAACATACAGTGTGGTTACTGTTCAGCCTTTCCCACGCCTCTGTCAGGCTATATTTAGGCGGCCAACCAGGTATATTAAGAGACACCCAAGTGTATCTAGTGACCCACTTTATACATTTGTTACTTTTTCAGAGAAGCACTTGTTTTTTCCCCATGGAAATGGCAGGTCCTACTAACTACCAGGCACCCTGTTAATTTGGCCTGCATATGCTCTGCAGTCAAATAGATGGTAATGCACATACTAAAAAGTTTTTTGGAAACCATGGACAAAATAGTCTTTTCTGTTTCTTCAATTCATGTATTGTATAATTATTTCACAACTTTGATAGTAATATACAGTAATTCCAAATTGGCAACTGCATTGCTTTGGTAGATAGCTAGAGACACATTTATTTACAGAACAAACATTTAAGGCCTGATTGCAGCTGAAGTAATGTAAAAGGCAAATAGATTTCTGTGTAGGCTCAAGAGATATACCAGAACTGTCATATGCTGGGATGTTTGGATATACCCACAGTCCTAAAGCATTGCTTGTTTTTACCATGAAACTGAATCAAATTACAACACAAACTTAAGTAAGTGTTTGAAGAATTGTAGTTCAAGTTCACAACTCTAACTCCGAAAACATCCATCAACTGGCATGGCGATGGCAAAAATGGTGATGAAAATAAATGACAAACAGACCAACAGGCTAAAAAGGGGGTATTTGGTACTGTATCTTAAATGTTTCTGTTATAGAACAGGTGTAATTGAGCAAATATGGCTAAATTCTAAGCAAAACACCTGTGAACTGAATATCAGACCACTGTTGCCGTATAGAATATATATATATATATGTGTGTGTGTGTGTGTGTATAAGCCATATATACAGATCACTGGTGTGTTGCTTAGAAATGAGAGACCTTTGAACATCTTGACTGACCAATCAGGATAGAGTATTCCACAGAGATGTGCAATAATAAATAAATAAATAAATCAGCGTGGAACTCACCAATGCAATCTGTTAGGTGTGGGAAAGTGCCTTCAGGACAGCTGCTGAAGCACTTGCCTTTGAAAAGCTGAAATCCACCTTTGCATTTAGTGCAGAAGTCTTTACTGAAGCATCGCTCGCACTCCGGTGCTTTGCATTCTGGGGGGAAAGAATACCAGAGCATTGGAAAATTGGGGTCAGCAGCATATTGTCATTATCCACAAAGCATCCTGTGGATGGGAACGCATCAAACCAATGGTGGCCCTATATAAAGCACATTCCAGCCCCACCAAAGCGGTGATTTAGAGAACTCACTCATGCAGCGGTTCATGTCCTTGCCACGCATGCCAAAATGGCCGGCAGGGCAGGAGTGCAGACAGGAGCCATGGTGAGTCATGCCCTGCCTCTGCAGGAACAGGAAGAGCTTCTCTGGGCATCGCAGGCAGCCATTTTCTCTGGAGCACTCAAGACAGTTCTTGCAGTCCTGAGGGTTGTCTTTCGTGGCTGTACAAAGTAAGGGTGAGATGATTACAAAGTTGACCTCAGAGTGTCTTTATGACTTCAATGAAGCGGCTAAAGTGTTGGTCAGCTGGACAAGCATCATGCTGTTTGAAGATTTTGTTGGGCCAGAAATGCTTTTAAAGGTCTTCAAAAGGCACCTACAGAAGAAAAAAATCTTTTGATTGGTACAATACCCTTTAATTCAAACTTGAAACACCTGCAACTCCAATCGTTTCATTCGCAATGGGGACACTGACATAATCACAGAATTCCATATGCTTCCAAAAGAGGCAAAAGGTCAAAAACGATGTACTGTTCAAAGACAGAGATATATCTAGAGAGATATATCTAGCATAGTGGTTATCTTGCTTGCTTTTTTGGCAGAAGAAATAAATCATAGTTGATGTAAAAAATCTATTCAGAGTCAAAACAGATGCTGTTTTGCTTGCATCTACTATTTCTACCTCTTTCAAGCAGCAGTCTACAATACTGTGCTATAAAATAGATTTCGATATGTGCTTACACAATCTAATAAGATAACAAAGACCCGAGGTCATCCCGATTGGCTAGAATTACCTGTAATTCGATTTGGTTGTAGTTCAAATATAAAGCAGTGAAATTCAGAGTCCAAAATCTCCAGTAGTTTTATTGTGGTTCTCAGGAACATTTAAAAATATTTATCAATAAAACTGGAATATTATAGATATTTTATTAATGTGCAATACTGTATAGGTTCAACTCGTATACAAACCCCAGAGCAAAACCACATCATTCTAAGGAACGCCAACAATAAGGGAAAAAGGGCAATTTGAAACCACCAATGGGGTGATTGTAGTGTAGGTTTTTTTTTTAAGATTCTAAAACTACTGTAATTCGTTGATGATTAGCATAGCCATTTATTTGTGCTTACATTATTAACTTTTACAAAAAGAATGGTTGTCTCAGAAAAATGTATTTGCATGTTATAGGTTAAAAGATGATGGCTGTAACCTGCTGCTACCATCCTAGCTTATCACTAACTGGCACAAGTACAACAGGCTTTTAAAGTAAGCATCTTACATGTCAAAACCTAACCAAAACTGTTACTGCACACAGGTAGATATGAAAATTTTGGGTTTAGACCAGCATGTTTCATGTGCATGTATAACAGCAACAGCAAACGTGTACCTGATATGTTGCCTTCATTACTGCAGAAGTGGCTAGATCCATGACAGAACCAGCTGAACTATTAGCTCATCAGCATTATTTACTGCTGTTAAATCGTACGTTTGGCTAGATCTTCTTACTGTTTTATTAGCCATTCTGAGGTCATAGCTAAATTCAAATAATGACCTGACTTTCTCTTTGATGTAAAAAAAATTATGACTTTTTAAAGACATCCGTCCCATGTGTGTGTAAAGTCCTGTCATATGAAAATAAATCAAAGGGGTAGCTATTAAGCAGCCAGGACAAAGCCAACTACTCACCCACAGGGGAGCATTATGGCAAAATATGACCATACCTCATGAGAGGGACTACTTAAACGTTTCCATAATGTGGTCGCCATAAAACATGCTTGTTAATGGTGGGTAAGTCATCTCATCTCAGACAATGGAAACATAAAAAGTGTTACAAACTACGGTGTAAGGTACAATAACTGCAGTATGCGTAAGTGACTGCAGCGCAACCACAAGCTTCAGCACACCTCAGAAACCCACTGCCCCGTCCATTATACAGAGTGCTGGAACATGCAGCTTTTACCTAGTGTAATATGTTCCTCATGTACATGCATGTTAGGAGTTCAGTGAATGAGATAGGACTCTAAGATAGGACATTTCTGTATCTTCTCTCTTTTGTCATATCCCCCAGAGCATCCAGGGGCACCGAGAGGTCTTAGCGACGTGTTTCTGATCACCATCCTGTCCTTTGTAACTGAAATGAGGGGAGACAACCCAACCTCAAAGAGTGAGATCACAACCTCACACAGTCGGAACAGCCGACGGAACAGTGCAGAATAACCTGGGATTTAAAAAAAAGTCCATGACTGCCTATATTTTGCCACACTGATGTCTTACACGCCAAAGCACAGATAATGGAAGGGGGGTTTAGCATTGGATTGAGTTTGGGTGGTTCGATAAGTAGACCTACTCTGATTAATCCAATTAAAACCAATATGGTGTCATGCCACAGGAGGACTGCTCCCTCTGTCTTTTGTCACTTCCTTAACCATAGAATAAACAACAAAGCAAAACTGTTAAAGTGCACTGGTAGTAAACTTCAGGTCAGTCTTGCTTAATTATTTTGTCAGTCTTGACTCTTGACTCTTGTGGTGAAATAAAGGTGATTAGAGGCATAGGGAGTTCCTAGCATTTTCCATAGCAGCAAATATTACGGTGGCATCTACCAGATAGTTAAATCTATTTGATTCAGGTATCTGAGACTGCGGAGTGCAGAGTCTGGGATGGATTCCAACGCATTAGATACACAAGCTTTATTGCCATAATGGCTTCTTCATTAACTTCTTCATAACCTTCTTCATGAACTTTATCACCTGAACAAATTCCGCTATGCATCATAATACATGTAGATTATAGGTCTTGTATGCGTTGAAGCATAACTATGTTGTATATCATGTAATGCAGACAGGACAGTGACACAATGTAAAATACATGGATAAAACACTAAAGCACTGACATCAAACACCATTTCTCACTGCCAAAACGGCCCTTTAATTAATGTGCTAATCATGTACACACTGCTACAAATGTGACGTAAATGTAAGGTTAAAAATAAAACTTTGCACTGGAAATATTCTGACGCTTATATCTAAACTACACTGCGTCACAGCAATTCATAACGGCAACTAATAAAGAACAGACACCACAAGGACAATGGCATCTGCCTTTAATCCCAAGATTTAACACCATACTTCCTTGCTATGGGAATCTGTTTCCTATGAATGTAACCATCCAGATACAGTTATATTTATCATGGCATTACTCAGGTACAGAGGAGCCATAGTCTAGGCTAGAGGAGAACATGTGATGTCAATTACTCACATGGAAGGCGTAAGGTTTTTATTTCAGCCTGAGCTTTTGGTATCTTTCCCTGTTGATGATGTGAGTAATCATATTATGTTGTCTATATCAGCGCTTTCTGGGGAAGTTAAACCTTAAACCTGTAGTTATTCAGGAAGGTGGTTTTACTTTTAAGACAGAAAAAAGGTAACGACAATCCCAGTCCAGTGTTGAAAGTGCACATCTCCAGTACTACAAACTAGGCGAAAGGCTCTCTGTGATTCTTACACATGCAGAATTCTCTACATGGCGGAATTCCCTGGTTTTAAGAAACTTTAAAATATCATTGAGTTAAAAAGTGACATTCGGTTCACAGATTAACTAGTGTCATGACAAGAGAGATGAACGCAAGTTAAATGCAATCCCCAATGACTTTGGTTTGGTGTTTGATGCTCCTTGCTCCTGTCAGTCACTGCCAAAACTATAGGTCACAGAAAACTGTTCAGATTGATTCTTTGAACAATTTCTGAAAAGTAGGTGAACAGGCATCACGTCACAAACATATTTGTTTCTTTCTTACAGTAGAAGGTCTCATGAAATGTTATTTCTAAAGTGTTAGCAATACTACATCAGATAACAAAAAATATAAGACGTTTGAAAACATTCTGCTATATGAATAGATACAATGTTTACTTGCTTTGCATGTGTCAGAGGCTTTATAAACATAAAAGTAGGGGTGGAAATCACTGGAGGCCCACCTTACAATATCACCATGAAACTTGTGCCACAAAATGATTATTTTCAGTCTTTTGGGGATTTGCCATCTATTGCTCATTGTGACAGCATGTTTTACAATATATTGCAATTGATTTTCGATTGTCTTCTAACAGGACAGAGAAAAAAAACTTTTAAGTTTTAGGTTGACAAATACATTTAACCAGATCCAGCCTATTTAGACAAAGGGGGGCAATCACAAACTGTATCGATTCCCTCATCTCTAATACAAAGAGAGAACATTAAAATGCATAACGATCTGGAAATGATAATAAAGCCTACAAGTAAGTCCAGGGAAATGTCCTAATTTGAGGCTTAGCCCACGGCAGTCTATACCCTGTTGTTTGACAGAGGTGCAAGGTTGAGGAGTCTGTGGCTGTCAGCTGTGAACTTTGACTTACTGTGGCATCGCGCTGTGAGATTGTAACCACAACCAGCTGCCTCAAAGCCCTCCATGCGGTTTACAGCCTATCTCTTCAATTAAAGCTTCACTGAAATGTCTTGAATGCAGTTACGAGGAAATAGCTAACTTCAACAAAAATATAATTGCACTAAGTATACAAGCTAATATTTCTCGTAACCCCTCTAATCTCTGACACTGCAGAGAACTATTAGCATTCACATTTGCCATTTCTGAATCTGTCTCCATCCTATTCGAAATAGAGCCTATTCCATCTTTTTACTCTGTCTCCACAGTAGCCTCATAACAAGACTTGGGGATGGAAGTGCCAAAGGTTTTAACCTACATGTAAGTTAAGGTTGTATTATCACTATTGGATATGAGTGATTAAATGCGTAACGTAACATTGTATAGACACACAACTACAACGCAACAATTCCATATGATTTCTATATGAGCGTAATTCAAATAGCGTAACGTTAGTCTCTGTTGCGACATGTAGTTGGGATTAACTATTAACGCTATTAAGCCTGCAATACATCATTCTTCAAACCTATAATAAAAGATCAACCAAACCGCAGAAACTGTTTAAGAGAAGTCGTTATAAAAACAAGTTTAAGTGCTCACCTCTTGGTTTTCTTGTTGTCGAACTCAACATGAAACTATTACAAACCAAGATTAGAAGGGCAAATAGTCGCAAATGCATCTGTGCTAACGACAGCCACCTCAGTGCAGGTTCCGTGACATCTGAGCGGACTGTGATGTGCGCAGAAAAAAAACGGTACCAAGCAAAGCCAAGCGAACTCAAAATCCGGGAGGTGGGGGAACTGCTTTCCCGCACTAGATTGGGGGGGGATCAGGGTTTCGAAAGTCGCCCCATAACGGCATTAAAACGAATCTTTTAGAGACTGCATCAGTGTTATTATTATTAACCCTTTAAGGGCTCTGTCACATAAACAGCCCGTAACTAATGTCAGTTACACAATCTGGTCGATACGATAAGACTTTTTTTTAGATTAGACCATTTTGATCAGCTAAAGCACTTATTTGAACGTCTCTGTAGGGGCCTACTTCAGCAGTTGTAAATCATTAGGCCTGATTTTAGTTTGCTTCAAAATAATTAAAACAATGTTTTATTTCTGTTTATTTCACTCATCTTGCTGAGATGTCAAAACAAATATTTTTTACTATAAAAAGTAGGCTTAAAAGCTGTCATTACAACAGATTGTTATTCTGATAAACCCTAAAGACTACTGTTGTGATGATTAAAAAAGAATGGGATGTGGAGTAGATATCTTCAACCCAGAGGACAATTTTGCATTCCTGGGGTAACTGAATTACAGCCAGGAATGAATTTACTGTGGTTATAATGCCCAAATTATGTCCTCCTTCTTTTCATTTTGAGGCTTGGGGTTAGACTTGTTTATTTTATCGAATAGGTCCAGAGCATCATTAGTGTTTGAAGGACGAGTGGAGGCTCTTTGGAAGTTAGACATTGAGTGGCCATTATAGTTTAGTCCCTTGTGATGACTAACAGCAAATGTTTGTTTCTAGTAGTTGACTTTTTTGCTCAGACTTCTAATTTGAATTAGACATTAAACTTTAGGAGGCAAATAAACAAGCCACTGAAAACAAATTTTGGTGTGTGATTCAACTTCAAGAATTAAAGGGATTATTGAAAAAGTTGAAAATTACCCTCATATTGTTGGCACATCTATCCCTTTGATTTCCTGATGAAATATTTAAGCATTTCTTTGATTTGTTCTCCTTTGGATATGTGGATGATAATTGATATGAATGGAGTGCTCCTGTGTAAAACACAAACCAACAAAAACAACAACAACAACAACAAGAAAAACACAAAGACAATATGGATTAAGGATAAACTTGTAGTTCTGTTATATTTGATTAATTTGACATACTGTACATAGATTAGGATTATATTGTCTCTTTACATAAAATGTCAATTTCTACAGTGCAGCCTACCATAACTAGTGACTTTCTTTCAGAATTGGTTCAAAATAAGATATCATCTCAAACATTCAAAGCAGAACTAGAAAGCTTGTCCTCTATGTCTGCTGACATTCCCCCTCACAAAAAGTGTTCGCAGTTTGACAAAGAAGCATTAAATGTGTATAAAAACATGTTTTGTTAGTCAACCAAGTGATAGAAACAAGAAGAACCACTGGTTGTGAGGTTGTGAAAGGTCCTGGAATTTGGATATACTTTTGGTTTTGATTTGACCGAAATATTATTGATGGTGACACTACAGGATTTGTATCGAGCACGCAATCAGAGGGCTAACATACTGAAATAGCCACAACATTTTATTTGGAATCAGTAGAGTAATGTCCTCCAATGCTCTTTTTTTCACAAAGCCATCTTACTGTGACCCTGATGACAATAGAGCAAGCTCTCCACTGATTATCCACTGATTATTCCTCACTCTAGCCACTGGACGTTTCATGTTTTGTTAACTAATAATGTCCATCAAAGTTAGCCTGGGTCATTGGAGTTGGACCCGCCTCCAGCCATGTCTCTTAACTGCCAAATATTATGGAATTCAAAATGGACTTGGAGGCTAAACTGACATATTCCGTCCACACTACTTAAAAATGAATCATTTAGCTGCTAAATATTGACCTTCCAGTCCTGAAAGAACGGTTTTGCCATTAATCTAACCGCCAATGAACAAAACAAAAAATTCATTTAATGAATAGATTGCTTGGCCAAAGGACACCTATTTGGGCTGTATGAACTCCTAATGCAAGTGATAGGTCTGCCTTTGATAATGGTGGGAGAGGGGAAGGGGCCTATGTGTGCATGACAACACGTTAAATGTACAACAGATGCTGCCCTCAGCCGTGTGAGTTACTGGCTGGGTAGTGGCACGCCATGGTGCTTGTATCTGCACAGTGTTGTGTGGACACTTCATGTCTCATCTCAGGCGCACTGTTCCCACATGGTGACTGCCCCTGGTCTTTGCAGACTGCCTTTAGTTTGTGTGTGTGTGTGTGTGTGTGTGTGTGTGTGTGTGTGTGTGTGTGTGTGTGTGTGTGTGTGTGTGTGTGTGTGGTGGTGTGTGTGTGTCTGGGTGTGTGTGTGTGTGGGGGGGGGGGGGGGTTCTGCTGTTTCATGTTTGCGAGTTTTGATTGATCTGAATTTTGTTTTGTTCAAAGAAAAGTGATTTCAGTGTGAACTTCCTTCTTTTCTGGCCGTGTCACAGAAATCTTTTACATTTGCTGCAATTAAAATGTTGTGTGCATAGTTAAAGCACACATAAGTGACAAGTTTCATTGATAAATGAAAAAGGCATGGAACTGAAGAAATAAAACTGACTGTGTACTGATGACTATGTTTGGAGTGAACATATGAGCAGGACATATGGTTTTGTCATCAGGTTGTTTTCTTATGTTTACTCGCCATGTTGTTTTGAAATGGTATTGCCTAGCAGCATAATAAAAATGAGTCTATATCTCACAAGTTCTCTAATAGAGTGCAACTTTACTGCACCATCCCTACAATTCATTCAGTTGTACCCTACCGTATTTTGTTTGTTTGGGATCTCTGAACAATGTGCTTCATATACTTAACAATCTTTGAGCCCAGACTAGCTATTTAGTAGTCTTGCAATTTGTGACAAAATTGTTCATCTAGAGAAAACTTCAATAACATTTGGGATTGAGAGCTTTGAAAGCTGATGGAAACCAGGCTGGCTTTCTAGCTAACAGCAATACTCACCTTTACTGTCTGTTTGGGATGTGCACCGCTATTTTGATCTCTGCCCAAAGAAGGCTGGTTTAGAATGTTTTAAATGTACACATTAGCCATTCCCAAACACATTTTTAGAACAAATGGCCTTGTGTTTGTCCCCAGACATGTTCTAGCAAAGGAATACATCTTGGCCCGTGAGACTAGACATTCAGGACCTGTTTTATTTGATTTTGTCAAATTATGTTGATATGTCAGAATATGTTGATTTGTTTTTCAACATAAATTCAGACCAAATAAAGTGATTTGGGCAAACTAGACACCACCATGTTGTGATAATATGTTCCTGTAGAAACTAGTATTGACATTCAGCAATGAGGTGTTTGGTGCAGGGTTCTGATTTTGTCTCAAGCCACCCACATGATAATTCTTTGTTTCAGAATCAGTTCCATTCTGGTCCCTAGTTATTGGCTGAATTGTACAATGAGTTAGGTCACAGTGGTTGAGACTCTTCCAGTAACTCTGAACCTCTTTGTGTGTTTTCATCAAAGAAACCAGGGCGAATAGTAGTTCAAGGGACCAAGTTCCCATAACATTTGTGGTTCCTACCCCTCGAGTGGAATTATCGTTGTAAACGTCACCGATGGGCCAACCATAAACAACAGTAATGGATGACCATGTTTAAAAACAGGCTACTGACAAACATGCATATTCTTGGATCTGTGTGACGAAATATGCCCTGACAAAATGGAAAACTAGTGTAAGGCAGATAACCCTCTGACAAAATCTACACAATGGACTCCCAGACTTCCTAAGTCTGGCCAGAGGGCCGAATGACATCTTAAGGGTTTATGTACACATATATAATGAGATATTGCCTCATTTCCATATTTTAATATTATTTTTTAGACAAAGTGTAATACAAAAAGTATTTCTCTTAATATGAAGATTAATCTGGTAGAAATTGATGAGGATATCTATAAAGGAAAAAAAAGTCCCATTCACCTGTAGTGTGATAATAGTGTCACCTGTTGTGGTCATTTTCAGGACTTTCGTCCCGGATATAGATTTTGGCACACATCCCACGTTGTTCAGTGGGGTAACAGTTGAGATATTCTCCGCTAAATGAAGCGCATACAAATCTTCCCCAGGACCTAGACTATAAGGCATAATCTTCTGAAAATCTAAAAATGAGTGCTGTCAAACGATTCAAATATTTAATCGCGATTAATCGCATTTATGTCATAGTTAACTCAAAATGAAAGTGATTAATCGCAAATTTGTATCTATTCTAAATGTCCCTTCTTTTATTTATTTTTTCCATCATTATAGTTTTATTTGAATGCCCTTATCAACATGGAAAAGTGGATTGGCTTGCTTTATGCAATTTTTTTATTTTATTGAAAACCAACATTGCCAAACAGGGCGGTACAAAATTAAATTATAAAGTGTACATTTCAGGTAACAAGGACTATAGTGCAGTTAAACCATGGCTTAATATTTTCTTTTTTTCAAGTTTGCTGGGAACATAGCAGTCAGTTAGGTTACCAATAAAAGGTAAGCCTACTAATTCTTTGCTTTCAGCCAGCTGCCTGTTGACATTTTCAGACAACAGTGAAGCTTGCTTATTTTGCACAACACAACTTTTAAAAGTAAACTTTCCATTCAGAAGCTTTTTATCATCCATTTCGCTGTATCGCGCTCACCATTCACTCAAACCGTAACGTTAGCCTACTACACAGTTTGCGAGGCCAAAAAGAACGTTAATCTAAAAAAAATAAAAAATTGGGTTTGCGTTAACGCCGTTAATAACGCGTTTAACTGACAGCACTACTAAAAATTCAAGAGAAGAGTCAAAGTAAGGTGAGACACACAAAGCCATGCTGCATTAGTTTAAGAGATTATTACTGCAGACTAACTGTACTCAGGAAATGGAACCGTACCAATCAACATGATTAGACTTAACTGTCTCTTCTGACGAAATTATTTCAGACCCTTAAATGAGTGTAATGTCTCATATGAATAAGATGTAGTATGCAGACTAAGGTAAGCACACACGGCATGAGACAGAATTAAATTGATTTCTGAGAATTGAGGAACTTTTTCCGAGGTTCTTTAAAAGTGGGAAATCAAATCTTCAATGTAACTTTCTTTCAATTATCAGTCATGCCCTGGCATTTAGAATACACTTGTTCATGTAAGATTGCTTACAATTAAAGTGCAGAATCTGTAGGTCTTCTAACCTATTCAATGTCATTGTGAACTAAATTCATATCACACAAATGTGTTACAGTATGTGAAAAAGTCTTTAAAAAATATTTGATTTTACATATTATATTCATATTCGTATATCATCTTTTATGTGTAATGTTTTTTAAATACCAATGAGAAAAGGTCAATAATACATATTATTATTGTGAAAGTGGAAGACATGATGAATGAATTGTCCTATGTGAGCTAGACAGTGAATATTGTGTACTCTGATTTCTGTAGTTCTGATCAAATCCTGTGTTTTGTGGAGCACTACTGTGTTTTAGCCCACTGCACCACCATAGAACGATACTTCCTCTCCATGTAGATCACATGAAGGAAGAGTTTTTTATTATTTTTATTATTTATTGTAGAAACATAAACACTATCATGATGTTGGCTTCAGGCAAACATTTGCACGGTATTTCATATTGTCCGTTTAATGCCAATTTATAGTGATAGTGTAGGGTTTTTCCAGTTTTTTTTTAGGTATATTTAAATATATTGCCAAAATGCATTAGTTAAAGGCGTTAGATAACTTTGATCAGTTTCAGCACTCCTGATGGTGTTTGCAAGGCAAGTCTGTTGGCTGTTAGCCAGTTAGCATGCTAGTTTTAGAAAAAAAACTGCCCTGTCTCGTAAGGGCATAGTCTACTGGACGCTTCCCATATTGTGCCTACACACTCTGCGCCTATTCCTGTTCCCATGTTAAAGATGCTACGGAGAGCCCATCATGGGCAAATCCCCACTGAACCCATATGGAAGCTCCGTAAGTTAGCTCTTATGAGGGTCCCATGTCCTATAGTCGACCCACAGAAGCGAACATGGGCAAACCCACAGCACAGACATGCTAATAGTCAACCTATACTGGGGGCACATTGACTAATGATCCTGAGGGCCAATTATGGCCCATCCCACAATGGACCTGTGTGGGATTTCCATGGATAAGCCCTTGTGGACGATTCCACAGAGACCCCACTGGGGCTCCGTTTAGATTTTGTATGACTCTGCCCACAGAAAATCTGAACTGGGCCCACATATACATGCGTGCTCTCTTAGTTCCATAACTTGTTGACATTTTGGCTCATATTTGTTAATGTGAACTGTTGTGCGGCTGTTGTTTTAAAGAAGGATACTGAGAGGATATGTTTCTGATTTTGGAAATAGATTATTTTGCCATATTGCATGAAAATAGTAGAGCAACAACAAGACAATGAGTTATTTTCAGTCATTTTATTTTCCAGTAATATTAATATGACAGTAGTGATGCTCACAAGACATATACATATTCATCTGTCACATTGTGTTCTGTGATCAAGACGTCATGTGGTGGTACCAGACTGGGACAGCATCAGTTTGGGTTTGGTTCTGTTTGGAAGAGGAGAGGATTGTCAGAATTGGATTGCAGTACTCATCATTTCAGCAATCTCAAAGTTATATGATGTTTCACCATATCTATACAGGAGGTCATACTCACAGCATCCATAGAGTTTGTTGACCCTCAGGATGTCAGTGGTGGACATTCCCTGTCTCTGTCCAATTCGCACATTTGGGTTTGGAATTGGAGTGATTGTCTCCTTTCCATTCTGGACTGTGAAAGCAGTTCTACAGAAGGAGATGTGGACAGTGATTGGTAAAAGTTTTGTAAAGCATATTTTTTATTTAGTAATGTAAACAGGTAAAACAGCTCTTGATGAATACGTTTTATTCAGTGGGTCCCATTTTCTTACCTCCCATAATGCATCACAGAAGAGTAGTCATATGGAGTGTTCAGGTTGTTAGTGCGTTGTTTCTTGAAGTTGTAACTCATTCCTGCCAAAACAAGGAGAAGGGTCTCAAGGTCTACATTAATTTCTGTCGGTCTGAGTAAGAATTGAAGGTAGGGAATGCAGCTTACGTGAGTTGATGTAATTCCAGTTGATTTTCACATACTGGTCTCTGTCACTCCTGGTTTGCTCATGGTAGAAGCCCAGAGCATGGTTGAGTTCATGCTGGATGATGCCGTGGTAAACACAACCGTTCCTTTTGAGGGAGACCACCTGTTTGCCTCCTGTCCTCCCAAGGCTGGAGAAGCACCTGAGAAAGATGGGAGAAATAATGGGTCACACGTTATTTGGATAGTCTGCTGGAAATCTGTATGTGACGGGTGGAAGGGGTTGCCCTTAGCAGGTGTACAGCCAGTCACCTGATTGTGCCTGGCGCACGGGACGTGACGTTACACGGGAGCTCGCAGTGACCCGCACTTCCTATTTGTTTTAAATGCCATTCACGCGGCAAACGCAGCATGTTTGGTTTGGCTCTGTCGGCGGTGAATAATAAGCACAATACGGATCTGCTTGTTCGTGGGAATATAACGCCAGTAGGATTGTGAAGTGTTGCCTCTAACAGACGAACAGGTAACTCATTGTTTCACTGTTGTTGTATATGCCGTGGCATGAGACGCGTTGCAATACATCTAATTAGCAACTGCGTTTGTTGTAGTTTTCACACCTACAACGCATTTGGGAACACTGGCGTCTTAACATTCGCATGCCGGACTTTATGACGCGGTATTTGGAATACATTTTAAAAGAACCAGTCTTTATATTTAAATGGCTCCAATGTTTTACTGTATATAATGAATTGTTTTTAATGAATTCTGAATTGAATGTTTACTGTGTACAATGAATTGTGAAATGGCTACAATGAATTGTGATTTGAATATTTACTGTGTATAATGATTATGAGCTCTTTGTCCTTTGGTTCTAGGAACACTGTATATCACTGTTTTTCCCATAGCTAATTTATGATAAGACAAGCACTTGTATTGAGCTACTAGCCTGCATAGTGTTGCTGTAAAACCACCTTCCGTTTACTTGTTTGTGTCTTGGCGAGTTTTACTTTCTTTCTGTTTTATTCCTTTGGGTCAGTCGTAGCTGGGGCTATCATAGAGGGGAGTCCTTATCGCTTGCAACTTGTGTGTGCTGTGCAACGCCCGCTACTAGGGGCCGTAGTGGGAAGTGTGTGATTTGTGGTGTAGTGGATAGCCATTGTGGACTTGCCGTTGGTGTGGTGTGTAGTGGTCTAGTATCAAGATTGGCTACTTGATACAAACCCTTTAGTTAGTCTTACCTCTAGGGTGGGCTTTAGCCGCGACTGACCTATTCTTACCCTCGCCCTTAAATGTCTGCCCTGAACAGGGCTGTACTTCTTTTCTTTTATGATTTGGATTATCAGTGAATACCATACCGTCATTATCAATTATAGGCATTTGTCTAGTCTCATTTACACTGTCTGCCTTGTGTAGATAAACCATCAGTTACTTATTAAAGATATATTTATTGTGGTACACAGTCTCCTCCACTCATTCATTCCTTTGGAAGTAAGAACCGGAACACAGGGGAATAGTGACCTTGGTGAGGTTACATGTACAAACTACAATTTATGGTTAAGAATAGGGTTAGGGATTGGGTTTGGTGAAGGTGATGTTCAATGAACAATTAGAAAGACTGAATTTCATCAAATCATCTGTGAAGTTTCTGTAGGTGGACTATCCAAATAAAGTGTTACCATGACAATTACAATAGGGTTTCCATTTTCTAACATTAGTTTATGTATTAAATGTTACGAACAACCCATGTACCTCGGAATTGATACATCACAATTTGTATTCAATACTAAAGTTTGTTTTTATCTATGTTTACAAACATATTCTTTACACCTAGGATGTCTTAACTAACATTATTCATATCGCTAATGGCCATTGATATACCCATCACCAGCCATGAATTATTTAGTTGTACTTCTGCAGTTAATGCCTTGCAGTATTAGTTGACTAGTGGCCTTAATGGTGGTCTTCATTGCTGTTATTGAATTGAACCTTGAAATAAAGTGTTACCAGCATCCTAATTAGTGTGGGATTTACCATGTTGAAGGCAGGCAGGTGTAAGTGGACATTTGAGGGATTTGTGACATTGTCAGGACACTGCAGTAGACAAAACTCACCCATCTCTGTTCTCAATGCTGATGTAGTCCCTCTGAGTTGAGCGAGCAACAAACTGAACACAGGTTTTTCTGTTGAAGGGTTGCCATGGCATTTGAATTTTACTCTTATCAGAGGATGCGGAAAAGCACAACAAACATTAAGCACCAATGCGCAATGGGGGTGCTTTGAAATATAGTATATGCATATAAAAAAATACAACAAATACTTAACCAAAACTGAGGTTGACTGTGTAGGGGACCTCAACTTTTCCATTAGAAGACTTCTTCCATAAGGCATGGTTGGTCCAAGCAAGCCATAGCATTCCTAGTTCTTGGCACAACAAGATCTCCCTTCCACTAGAAAGCTCCACTGGAGGCTAAAAGATGAAATGTAATTTTTAAAGTGTATTCTAGTGACACTGTAAGTGCTATGCAAACGAGGTCATTTAATGAAGCAGTTTAAATAGTTTAAATAATGAGAAACAGACCATTATTGGTTGACAGAATCTGTGTAGTTAAGTCCACACTGTCAGACTCCTCCAGAAAAATTCATTTTCATCACGTCCTCCTGAGAACAAATAAAAACCAAAATTGTTCAAATAAAAGGTACAAACCCACAATTAGTATTTAAAGATAGAGTTCTGAATATCACAGGCATTTCTTACCATGACAGGCAGAGCCTTGGACAGGCCAAGCAGCAGCACAAGAAGGGAGATGGAGGCTCTGAGGTCCATGTTGCTTTAGTGTGTGGAGATGCTGTGGACGGCTCCTTCACTGGGGCTCGGTGTGTGAGACCCATCTCACCTGTGCTTTTATACAGCCCTCCACAGGTGTGTCTGCCAGGGGGGTTTAGGCCTGCTGTCAGGGTCAGGTGTCTAATGGAAGCTCTTATGGGAGGACGCCACCACCTCTCCAGAAAATTCAACAACTGAACAAAGAGACATGATGTTGAGCTTATTTGTTTTGATCACCTTCTAAGATGGCGTTGGCCTCTGACAGTAGTGACATCTTGAAGCATGGCCGTTAACTGAGAGGTTGTGTTTGGAAGACATGCAACGGGCAGCTTATAATGAATAATTAGTATGATTTACCAGAAGTCAGCAGAAAAATTCGTACATCTTTTAAAATTTGACAATACTCACAAGAGATGTCTTCAGAATCAACCCCACTTGCAGCTACAGGCAAGAATATTCCAGTTTGATTTGTCTTCATCATCTCTTGAAAATCTCTACATTTTGAGACCCCAAGTGTCAAAGTAAGGTGTGCCTGGTAGTCAAAGACACACAAAAGCCATGCTGCATTAGTTTAGAGATTATTACTGCAGGACTAACTGTACTCAGGAAATGGAACCGTACCAATCAACATGATTAGACTAGACTGTCTCTTCTGCCGAAATTATTTCAGACCCTTAAATGAGTTGCATGTCTCATATGCATAAGGATGTGTATGCAGACTAAGGCAAGGCTGCGAGCTGCGGCATGAGACAGAATTAAATTATTCTCCAATTAAAGGGTCTTTTCAAACGATTTCTGAGAATTGAGGAACTTTTTCCAAGGTTCTTTAAAAGTGGGAAATCAAATCTTCAATGTAACTTTCTTTCAATTATCAGTCATGCCCTGGCATTTAGAATACACTTGTTCATGTAAGATTGCTTACAATTAAAGTGCAGTATCTGTAGGTCTTCTAACCTATTCAATGTCATTGTTAACTAAATTCATATCACACAAATGTGTTACAGTATGTGAGAAAGTATTTAAAAAATATTTGATTTTACATATTATATTCATATTCATATATCATCTTTTATGTGTAATGTTTTTTAAGTACCAATGAGAAAAGGTCAATGATACATATTATTATTGTGAAAGTGGAAGACATGATGAATGAATTGTCCTATGTGAGTTAGACAGTGAATATTGTGTACTCTGATTTCTGTAGTTCTGATCAAATCCTGTGTTTTGTGGAGCACTACTGTGTTTTAGCCCACTGCACCACCATAGAACGATACTTCCTCTCCATGTAGATCACATGAAGGAAGAGTTTTTTATTATTTTTATTATTTATAGTAGAAACATAAACACTATCATGATGTTGGCTTCAGGCAAACATTTGCACGGTATTTCATATTGTCAGTTTAATGCCAATTTATAGTGATAATGTAGGGTTTTTCCAGGTTTTTTTTAGGTATATTTAAATATATTGCCAAAATGCATCAGTTAAAGGCGTTAGATAACTTTGATCAGTTTCAGCACTCCTGATGGTGTTTGCAAGGCAAGTCTGTTGGCTGTTAGCCAGTTAGCATGCTAGTTTTAGAAAAAAAACTGCCCTGCAGGTAAGGGCATAGTCTACTGGACGCTTCCCATATTGTGCCCACACTCTGCGCCTATTCCTGTTCCCATGTTAAAGATGCTACGGAGAGCCCATCATGGGCAAACCCACATCACAGACATGCTCATTGTCGACCTATACTGGCCATCATGGCCCATCCCACAATGGACCTGTGTGGGATTTCCATGGATGATTCCCTGGGGACGATTCCACAGAGACCCCACTGGGGCTCCGTTTAGAATTTGTATGACTCTACCCACAGAAAATCTGAACTAGGCCCACTTATACATGCTTGCTCTCTTATTGACATTTTGGCTCATATTTGTTAATGCGAACTGTTGTGCGGCTGTTCTTTTAAAGAAAGATACTGAAATGTTTCTGATCAGGGCCAGTCCTTCATACAAATTCTTATAATTTTATTTTTTTATCTCCAACCAATATTTTGACATAAAAAAATAGATCTAACATAAGGAAAAAATTAGCCAAAAATCGAAAGAGGAAGGGGTATGTAACTCCTTGGTGTTGTCAGAACATGCTAGCACATCGGGTAGCACATGAGTGTGTGTGTCCAAGCAATGTCAACAAAAGAAACTATGAAGAGGCAAAAGCCATCGGGGGCGCAATTCAAAAAGAAAAGAAAGGTAAAGGTAAATCCTTAAATCCTGTTCTTAGCCAAGAATGAATCCCAGATAAGAACTCTTTCATGAATGCCAGAATTGTCCCGGGCTCTTTAGTGGAGTTAAGAAGAAAAGATGTACCTTTTCATTGAAAGCCTTCCTACTCCCTGTCACATAGTTCTTTAAGGATTTTACAGAGGTGGGTATATCCAAAATAATATGTCCATTTATCATACATTATAAAAAAAAGACATGATTAAAAAATTGAGGGCCAGCCAGTCATAAATGACACCAGGGGCAAACAAATAAAGCCAATAGCTAGTGCAAAAACACTACAAATATCTTACTCTTGCATAGCACACCCATTAAGGAAGACAAACACGGCAACTTGTTCCAAATCCAAATATTGTATTGTCAACTTTAGCGAATGGATTGTATGTAATCTTGCTAGTTAGCTAACGCTAGGGAGTGAAGCTTGCCTAGGGCGCCAAATGTGCTAGGGCCGGCCCTGACAATACCACTGGATTGGTTGGTGGAAATGTATGGAAATAGAGGTTACGGTATTTAACTAACCATCTCTAACTTTCTAACTCTCTGTAAACCTCTCACTTACTCTCTTGCTCTAACTCTCTTCCTCTTACTCCCCATGTTTCTCTCTCTCTCTCTCTCTTCATTTCCCCTTTATCTCTCTCCATTCCATCTCTTTATCTTATTCACTCATTCTTGTTGGGTTTAATTTCCCTACATTTGATGCATTCATGGTTTATCAGTATTATTTGGTCATTCAATTGGTTTAATTGGCATCCAACCAGTTTATTTGATTGATATTATTTACAGTAGTAGTGTTCCATTTGGTTTTCACCTTGCATTCAGTTTGGGTGATGCTTGTGACATTTCAGCCCACCGCTTACTGTAGTAATACACTATTCATTCATGAACCATCCTGTTAACTCCTTGTGTGCCATGCCATTACTGTGCCACTAGCCTATAGACTTGATGGTGAGGTAATTTCATAATTTCATGGATTCAGATTAATCGTATTTTCTGCAATATTTACCAAATGTATTCTTCTGTCCCATAAAGTTCAGACACTCTTAAGCCTTCCAGCCTGGTGTTTTTTCCGTCAATTTGATAACACTTTTGGCTGTCTTGCACTAGAGCACTACAAAGGCCATAGCTGTCTGGTGGAAGGATCACGTTAAAGAGACAGAACTCGTGCAAAGGTATCAGCCACCCATTCAACTGGCCAAACATCGAAGAATACTGGGGACAAATTCTAAAATTTCAAAACAGTGTGAGGTAAAAGACATTGACATTTCTGTGTGATGGTAACAACAAAATAGCATAATTTAAAACATTAGAGGTTATGCCAATGTGTCAGGTTTTAGGCTACCACATGTCATTAAGGAGGGCCAAGATGTCTTCAATATTTTGAGACCATGTAAGTGAATGGAAGTAATGCACTAAGAAACATTCTCAACGCATGCAATCACCATTACTTGTTTTAATTTGGCATATACTGTTAATAGACTGTCAGAATATCAGATATATGCCTTGTCAAATTATTTACAAGCAATCAAGGTAAATTAGGGTTTAAGCCACACTATGCAGATATGATTTCAGAAACACTGCTTTAAAATATTTGTATGATGAAAATTCAGTTCAACAATGGTAGATTCTCTGCAGTGAAATGCATCATGTTTTGACCATGCCCTGTGTGCTCGTGAAAGAGGGAGAGGAATGGATGACACACCATAGACTCCCTAAATAATGTTCAGCTTTTACGTTACCTCCAGGAGTTCATGTCTCAAGTCTGAACACCTTTCTTTCCCTAGATCACATTTCCGTATTCACTCACATCGGCATCCATCTGTTTTACAGACTGTTAACTCTTCCAAAACAACTCCCAGATGTTCACATACATACTTCTAGAATGATCTTCTCCACATCACCAACAACATAGAAGGCCACTGGAAGTCTCCATCTGAACTGACAGACATTTCCCCACCACATCTGTAGCTGCCCCCACGAAACAACAACTGAAAAAAGGGATTAAACTTAATGGACATCATTTATCAGAAGAAATATGAGCATTTAGATTTTTCAGAATGACTCATGCAAGATGATATATTGCAGGTTCTGTTATGTTATGGGAACTCTTTTAAAGATCATCTAAAGTCAAATCCACGTTGAACCTACTTGGAAAACATGTGTCTTACCTAGTATTCAAAACACTCTCAACCAGAAAGCATCAGATCAACCAGCTACTGCCAAAATCATCAAATTTGGTTGATTGTCCTCAAGTTCAAGTTAACTCCATTTAACAATTTATTAGTTGATATACCTTAGATTTTGAAAATCCACATACCTTTCAAGTTATTGTAAAAGAGAATTGTGAATATCTTACCTGTTGTGGAACTACACCAAAAATGTAGACACTACACCTAGTAACGTAATAATTCTGAACTTCTTTTCTTTGTTAACATCATTCTCACCCAGGTGTCCATCTTCGCTGATGTTATATAAACTAATCTCTGTCTGGAATTCTGACGTCTAGAGGGTCTGTGGTTTTCATTTAGCACCTCCATGTTTTCTATGGTGGCTTCATAGACATACACGCAATGTGTTAATGCTCGTCCTCTGGGTATGTTATACATAGCAGTGCCTCAGGTGGGGACCAGATGTGTCGGTCTTACTGGAAGGGATGTCTGAGTATGGATCAAGGACTGATGTTTGGATAGGGATGAGATCCCCAACAAGGAACAGAGCATAGTGGTAGTGTGAATCCAACGGCTTGTATTATTTTCACCAAAAGTCATATTAAAGTCATATTTCTGTGCTTTTTGCACTTTCCCATTTGACTGTATACCAACATAAGAGCCATCTATCAAATCACTTGTATAATAGAGATGCCATGTTTGAGGGATAGAAATTTTGAAAAATCCCTTCATGTCAGACATGAGAGATTGATGTCTTAAAGGGCCTAGCCCCTTAATACAGCATGAAAAGATCATCTTTCTTACAGAGCGTCCTGTGGCTCTCACAGCTGTACTATAGATTGTGATCACATGCCTATCAAGAATATAATATTAAATAAACATAACAGATGGTATGTTTAAAAGTGTTGCAACAATTGTGACTTGAGAAATACAGGCATCATATCTCCAAGAATGGCTGCTGTACTCAGTAAACATAGAAAAGTCTCCACACCACAAAATATATTTAATGGTTTAAAACAGGGGTTCTCAAACTTTTGCAAGCTGAGCCCCCCCAAAGCTGGTTAGGGGTAGTTGGGCCCCCCCCCCCCCCCCCCCCCCCCCCCCAAAGGTTTTATCAAAAACCTTTGAAAGGCATCACCTCCTACAATTTTTGTCAAATCTTCTTCAAAATCACCAGAGAGGATCCTCAGACCAAGCCTCACAAAATATATACAGAATTTTGATCCTCACAACCGTTTGTCCGTACAGCCACTGAAATTTAGCAGAAAAGCCGCCAAACAGGAAGTGAAGTCATATCTCAGCAAATCTTTCCGATATCAACACCAAACTTGGTATGCACGTTGATGACACTACAACATGTTCCCATGTGCAAAGGCAATCGCTATTAATCGCTAACGCTAAAATAATGCTTTACACATTTTACATTCAAAAAGTGATACTCTGATTCAATCACAAGTTCATATGAAGACACTTGAGAATGTTTAGTAAACAAATCTGAAAAGAAATTGACTGTAAGATGAAAAGTAGATTTTTGGTGAATATTTGAAACATGCATGCTTGGCTAATTGCTAGCGCGATTTCCAATGTAATGTAACCGGGTAGCTTTAGGACCCAGGAGTTTATAGGCAGCCCATGGCTGACAGGCTACTTCTGTTAGCGTTAGGAGCTTTTAGGCAGCCCATGGCTGACTAGGGCTGTCAACGAATATTCTAAAATCGAATACATATTGGAATAGTTGTTAAAAACTGAATTTCGAATGTGAAAATTAATATTCGAATGTAAAAAAAAAAAACACACAATAGCGGCAGCAGTGGCGCGACTGTCTACTTTGCGGGTGGGCGCGCGCCTGAGGTAAGGGACAGGTCACAGGAGTCGCACTGTCTGGCACAGCAACAGTTGACTTGCGTGGAAGATGGCAGAAGGTGCAGAACCCAGCTTGACCGCAGCAGAGAAAAAATCTAAAGAGTTATGTCTGGAAATGTTTCGGATTTTGGTCAGTTGATTGTAAACTTGTTGAGCCTACAGCTAAACTAGTGTGTAAGCTAAGTCAAGCTAGAGTTAGCTAACCATTCAACAACTAGCAACTTGAGGCTACATCTCCAAAATGTGCACCCAAGTGAATATGGCCTAATATGTGGAACTTCAGCGAAACAGCCACGACTGGATACATATTTTGCGCCGTCCGCCACAAGTTCGTTGTCTGCGGCACGACAGGAGGCCTGCACACAAAAAATGATTTCGTTCATATGCAAGGACATGAGGCCGATCAGTGTGGTGGATGGGATAGGCTTCAGGGAGTTCTGTGAAGCACTGGAACCGAGGTACCGTGTCTCATTTTATTTTACGTTAACAGAAACATTACTAGTGTGAGCTAGTCGCTACTGTACTGACTGTATATTGCATGAATAAAATAGATTAGATAGGTAAAACAGCTTCATGCACTGGTTTGATTATTTGCCGTTTCATGCCAAGGAAAAGTTTCATGTTTACCACAGCCCAGCTCGCTCGGAGTGTTCAATATCGGTTCTATACTGTAAAACTTCAATTAATGTTAATAATATTAGTTTCAATCACTGAATGAAGCCTGCCATATTTGGGACAAGAATCGCGACCTTAAATTGCTTGCACGAAACTCTTGATCAGCACTCAGCATTTGTTTATTGTTGTTGTTCATTTAAACCGATGCGGAGGGCGCGACGATGAGGGAGAGAGAGAGAAAGAAAGAGTGCGTGTGTGCGCGAGCGAGAGGCCAAGGTCTGCGGTCTTGGCCATTAGTTCATTTACTTATTTGTGTGTAGGTAATGTGTTGTTAAATATGTTAAAATTTAAATAAATGACCTATACAAGTAGTTATGTCTCGTTGTATTAATTTATCCTGTTATTCACGTGCCTTAATGCGCAACCAGATATTCGAATATGTTCGAATATATGTGTTTTTTAAATGGAATATTCTAACGTCATTTTTGAGCAATTTTGACAGCCCTACTTTGCAGTGAGTGTGTTTGCCCTACAATGCTAAAAAGTTGCAGTCAAATTTGGCAAAATTGCTAGCTTGGATATTATCTTTACATTTAGATGGGTTGGTGTTTACAAACAATGAGGATGCGCATGCAGCTTCAAGGCAGAACAATGCCTACCATTGCACCTTTACTGTATATGTTCCATCCACCCCCCCTTTCTGAATAAAGTTCCATTGATCTGATTTGTTGCTATCTGTTGCTATGAAAACCATTTTAGCCAAGCTAACTAACATTGTTTTTAGCTAGCTGACATTACCATTCAATCACAAACAAAACATGAATAGAAATAACTTGCTAACAGGGTCCTCACGTTTAATCAAAAGCTTGTAGTGAGATGCATGACCCCCGAGACAAGCTTTCATGTTAATAATACTGTTTGGTCACCCTGATTGTGCATGTTGTGTAGTTAAATGGGATGAGAGAGTCTGACCATGATAAATTATTGTCAAGCTGCTGTACCATCACAAGGTACACTTGCAAACAGCTGGACATTAGCTCTACCTTGGTCCAGTTCACTGCATGCCTCTTGTCAGTTGTGTATGACTGAGACTAGAGAGATGTCAATTCAGGGAGAGTTCCTATAACCATGGATTTTTAATGAGTTTTGGGGAATTTTGAAAACAGTGTTACTGTGTGGGACTATATTTTTTGGGCTACTTCTAATCCTCATGCGGCCGCCGCATTTATGCGTGACCTGCACTGGGAAAGAGGGAAACAGCATGGATGGGGAAAGTGTGTGGGCAGAGCAAGCTGTAGTAGTACATAACCTACAAGCGTCCTTTAGTGAAGTGTATCCTCACTTTCATACAGTTATTGTTGTAATCAAAGCTTTTAAAGAATGGATCTCTGCATTAAGGGCCTGACCAGAGCACAGGTGGCCTGACAGAACATGCTTCAAAGTTGTCACTTTCAAAAGGGTGGCATTTTAACCCTGTCAGTCCAAAATGTCTAAAACTTGGTACCCATGACTTATTGCTCATGGGAAACAAAAAAGTCTCAAGAACCCATAATGTCACCAGCATGGATATTTCTCGACAGTGACAATTTGTGAATAATTAAAAAAAATGACTTCAAATCAGCCATTGATCCAATTATCTGTCCAATGTTGTGTACATGTATGAAATACATGTCAGTGTCATGTCAATTTTGTAATGATTGGAATGTTGAGGAGGAACCCGCCATTGCTGCCTGCAGCTATATTTATTATTGTTATTATTATTATCAGTAATAGTAGGCCTATTAGTAGGCTATTCATTATTATCACCATCATTATGTTATTAATATTATAATTAATGATTATCGACCAATTATTATTATTGTATTATTATTATTATTATTATCATAATAATAATAAGTGTTATTATTGCTATTATTAGGATACTGTTATTATTATGGGCCTCATTGTGATCTTTACAAAAAAATCCTACAGGTCTGTCAATGTGAGACATGAGCCTGCTTTGCACTGCAAATGTCCTCAAATCTTGGGGCAATGTTTGACAAACATATCCTCAGGTCATCCTCGATCTGTGCGCGGTTGCGGTATTTAGTTTTGAGCGCAGTCAGTCTTGAAAAGCCTGCCTCGCACAAATATGTCGACGCGAAAAGGAGGAGCATTTTTAAGGCCATGTCGCAAAGCTGATCATTGCTACCCAGAATGACGAAAGAGGGGAGATGCTTAAGTCTACTGTCACTCTTCAGCTGCTCTTTCATGCATAGACATATATACATATGTCATATATGTATATATGTATCATATACATATATATGTCTATGCTTTCATATCTATTGACAGCTTATCTGCTGAGCAGAGAATGGATCCCGAACTCAGGCGAATGAACGCTAGTCCTCTTTGAAATAGGACCCAAACTGATTTCTGATATTCGGCGTGATTCAGTGTAATTTGACATAGGAGCTAAACTCAGCGCAATACCTATATTTATTCTACACGTCTTGCGTGGCCGGCAAAATCAGTGTTTCGGCAATTGTATGGGGTTTGCCAAGCTTAGCAATTCTATGAGCAACTACATAAGATGCCCCCAGACACTGCTTGGAGACAGTGCTATGCTTGGACATGGTGGTTCGTTGTTGCTGGAGGCCATCACGTTTATGTTTAAAGAAGTCCACAGGCTTCTCTTTTACGAATCAAAAACTTGTCCATGTTGTGTTTGTTTGCTGATACAGTGTGTGTGAAGTTAATAAAGTTCTAATTTCAACCTCGTGTTCTTGTAGCCTATGTGTGGTTGTGAACGACTTGCACACGAATAATGGATAAGGCTGTGCTAGGCAATTATTCCTAACAAAACGAACTGTACACAATGTAGACAAGGACAGCGCAAAATAGTATTCAAGTGCTGGTGTTTTATTTGTTGCAACACGTGGATAATCAAAAAATGTAAAGTTAGGTGTTAAGAAGAAAAGGGCTAGCTGTAGTTGGAAGAAGGTAGCTAGCTAGGCTAGCTCTCGGGGCTACGAGCTTTTTTAAAAGATTGCGGAGCAAATTACTTCTTAGAATAGGCTACGAATAGACCTACTGCAAGTGCAGTAAGGTATTACTAAGGAAGGAGTGAGTCTTTAAAAACACTGTTTATAAAGCAATGAATATCTGAATGATAAGGGAAATTGAACAAACTCTGCAGAGAGTCGTCTCAGGGTGAGCGCTTACCATGCCTGCGTTTTTTTTATACTCGGAAGCTTAGGTGCAACTCGCGTTCAAATGATAAGCCTCCGTTTTGATTGGTGGATCAGGAGCAAAACAGTATTCGATTTGTTTGGGTCAGTCCAGCCCCTTGCATTTCGCCACTGAGGGAGCTTTCACTAACCAGTGACAGGTCGGCGGTAGTTTTTTTTTTTCTCCGTCTGTGACATCGCGCCCCCCCTGAAGAGTGTTCGCGCGCCCCCCACTTTGAGAACCACTGGTTTAAAAGGTCCGTTATTACATGTGTAAGCAACATACTTTTTCCTTTTAAGTTTCAATTACATGTCTATTTATGTTGTTTTAGCCATTGCTTTAGAACTGTGTACATTGTCTGAATTTTCTCAATGAATCGAAATTTTGAAAGGTAAAAAGCCTTTTAGAGGTGCAAACAGGAAGGGATCAAATGCTTAGGACAAAGTTTAGCAAAGACTTACACAGGAGCACGTAATTCGGCTATCAGAACCATATGTTGCACCTGGATTCTGGGTGTGTGCTGCATGTGTTTGCAGCCTTGGTTAAGCAAAAGCATGCCTGGGATTTTATCACCTCAGGAAGTTATCACATCATTTAATGAACAGTTCGCTCTATGTCTCACAAAGAGAAGGTGAAAGCAGATTTTAAGATTTTTCTTTATTATTAACAAAAGGATTTCCCCAAATTTCGTATATGTGTTCTGTGAATTGTCTATTTGTTTATTTTTCACAGGGATAGCTATTTTTTCCACAAGTAATATGCTTCACAGCTAGGCTACTGATAACAATTGTAGCAGCATGAAGAACTTGCTCAGAAGAACAGTGGTAAGTTCTGTTTGAAGGTTTTCGGAGCACACAAGGGAAAAGGCTGTTCCTGTGTAAAGGGCTCCATTGGGGTTCCATAACGAGCCCCAGACTTAACGCATCATTATCGTTAAAAATGACCTGTGCGTTCTCACGTTCTACATAGGCCAGACCAGTGTTGCCACATGTGTCATAATTGCCTGTGATAACAGGTAGCAAATGTGTGCTGGGAACAAAAACATGCAACAGGACAGGATGCGCAAGGGCACTGAAGATGTCAGCTTTGTGCAAAAAAAGTGAGACAAGCGTGCCAAAAAGTCCTGTACATGAAAACAGTTTGAGATTCTAAGGACAATGTAACCCCTTTTATGTCACACTCTCTCTGTGTATTGAATGCACATATAGCAAGTATACTAATGAAGAGTGCATGCAATATAATATTACTTTCGAAACAGAAATGTTTTATAACAGTGTCTTAAAATGGCACGTGTGGCTTCTTCTAAAGGTTTGCTAAGACTTAACAGCAAAGGCCAACCCCATGTCGGCTTCATTATGTAATGAGGAGCTGATGCCTCTGGTCATCATTTGAAAACATTCACGTTGAAATCTACATTTTCACTTCAGCCTGTCCTGGGGGTGTCATATCATACCCAGAAGCTGCTAAAGATTGGCTGAGCTTAAAAGATCTTTGCAAAGTCAGTAAATTAATTTTGCCAAACCGAGGGGCACCGAGTTGATGGCAGAGCACATCTCTGAAATTAACTTCTGTGCAATGTGTTTCCTATACTTGCAAAGGGGAAACAGATGGTAGTGTTATCATTCCTGGAGGTTTACTAAACTTTGCAAAGCTCACGATGAAAGTGGAGACCACATTTTTCAATGATTTATTTCAGCATGGCAAACCACAACAGAAATTCTAATTTGTGGCTATCTGTGTATATAGAGTGTGCATCGCAGTAAATGGGTGTTTTTGATTACTAAAGGTTACTTATGCCAGTGATGAAAACTGAACTATTGCTAATATAAGTACTCTGTTTTCACTGGTATCTGATATGGAGATCAGGGTACAATTTGTGGTTTGATGTTTGTCTCCATTTTTACAAGAACAGTTGTTGTTATTGGAAGTTTTTTTTTACGAAAAAGCAATCTTTGGTCAAATGACTTATGTTTGGCAACATAAAATATACACATGCAATCACATTTCACAAAAACTGTTTTCTAAATAAATGGAGTCATACTGTATTGATGAAAAAACAAATGTGGAAAGCAATAGCCTAAAAACAGTGGAATGAAAGGACATTTCACACACTTCTTCTGAGGTTCCTGCCTACCTGCAATTCAACACATCCAGGTGTAACTTGTTGTATGGCCTTGACTCCACACGTGCGTAATGGGGCTAGAGCTAATACCTAATCTAGCACTTTTAGTTTTCAGACAGAACACCTTTTTTTTTTAAAGACCCATCAGAAGACTCTTGAGGAGACTTGGCAAAGAGTTTTTTTTGTGTCCAGCCTGGAACCATCAATAATACCAGCTGTGTTGTGGCACAGATGCAACTCAATGCAGGCAGTGGGAAGGGGCTTAAATGTGTTTATTGATTGTTGTCAGTAACTTCCCATTTCAGGTTAACAGAATCCAATTTCGGAGAGCAGTAAGTTCCTCATATTTTGTTCTTCTTTAGATGTTGACTGGGAAATGGCATCAGAGTCTAATTCACAGTGGCTCATGTCAGTCTCCAGAATGAGCGGTACTCAGAAATGAGTGGTTAATTAGTGCAGTACCTCATATTCTGAATACACTATTCATCACACAAATTACTTTTCTACACTGTATACTATTCCTAAGACTTACCTGCTGCAATCATACATTTCAATGTTTATTTTACACGCTCTTATGTTGACTGGCTGTCTGCGTCTAGGAATAAAAGGCAAACAGTCAGTGAATCTGGTTGTTATTTGACAACTCCGGTGTCCATCTACATTTTCTGTTGCTGTACGGCACATTTCCAAATGAAAATTGACACAGTGTGGCAAGCAGTTGTATAACTTGAACCAACATTTGAAAGTAATACCATACAAATACATAAGCTAAAACGCTTTCTGTTCTGCTACAGATGTGTAAACCTCAATAAACATGGAAAGCAGCCCCCTCCTGTATCAGATACAGTATACAACCAAAGTGAGTACACCCCTGTGCAACATTACTTAAATGTAGAATGATTCAAAATCGCATCACCTCTTAATAGTTGTATTTTTTCTTGACAAGTTAACAAGTAGAGTATTTTCACTTATGAACAATCAAAACCAAATACTTTAGAAAGACTATATTGAAAATGTAGGCCTCAAAGTAGAAACTCGATGCAACAAATGTGAATAGTGAATACACCTGTGATCACTGACACACAAGTAAGAAAACCTGTGATCACTGAAGCAAAACTGAGTATACCTGTGATTACCAATTAGCCTTCTAGAACTTTCTCAATTGTGTCTCAAAATGGAAAAGGATACAGGAAGATCTGAGACGAACAAAAAAAAAATGTATTAACACAGTTGCAACAGTAATCAGGAGGTAGCCTATAGAACCAGCCGTAGTACCACTAATCAGAGCCGTAGTGGCTGTCCTCCTAAAATTATGCCATGGACATGCGCTACTTGCACAATCTAGCTCTGAAAAACAGATGGGCCAGTGCTTCAGACTTGGCACAGGGGTCATCAACGGAAATCAGAGTGTCTGTGACTGCTCAGTGCGAAGAACATTGCATAACGTCAACCGCTATGGACGGCAAGAGAAAAACCTTGCCTGCTCTTCGGCACAAAACTACCAGATTAAAAATGCTAAAGAACATGAAGATTCACCTGATTAATATTGGAAGCATTTTCTTTGCTCAGATCTGGTCCAGCATGTTTGGCGTGAACCTGGCCAGGACTACCACAATTAATGCATCGTCCCAACAGTGAAGCTGGAGGTGGGAGTGTGATGGAGCGAGCTGCATGAGTGCAAAAGGTGTTGGGTAGATTACATGTATAGATGCCACCATTATACCATGATATACCAAAATACTGGCTGACATGATGACTCCGAGTCTCCAGAAGAGGAATATTCCAGCTTGATGATAATCCAACACACAGAAGAAAAAAGTTAAAGCTATCATCTGGCCAAGTATGGCGCCTGACTTGAATCCAAAAGAACACCTTTGGGGTATTTTAAAGAGAAAAGGTAGAGCAACACAACCTCTCCAGCAATGAGCAGCTGAGAAAATATGCCTTTGAAGAATGGCAGAACATGCCGAGCTTCTAAAACACGTAGACGTTTTTATGACATTTCTATTATTTGAGAAGCATCTTACAGGCGTTTTCAGAATGGATCAGATTTTAGTATTTTTAAAAGGTAGTCCTGTGCTGACATGGGATATTCCAATTCATGAAATAAACGATAATCAAGTTATTCAACACTGCCACCTGCAGTTTATCGATGGTTTAGCCTAAGATGACAACTTGCATTTTAACCACGCATTCATTTTTGAGAGAGATTTTCTGCGTATGTTTTGATGTTTGACTGACTCACGTACCATAATGATAAACTTATGGGTAAAGGAAATATATGATATGGTTTTATTGTAATTAGAAGACATCGCCAAATCATTTACTCTTGTATAGCAGTAAAGTCGGAACGTTTTACCCTAGCCAGTTTGTCCACACGGGATTATTTTGCAACGGACTGTATCAAAATCATGATGACGATTGAAAACAACACTGAACTGTTTCGTTTTCCTAAAATTGACAGCAGCGCAATACAATATGGCTGGGTTAGAAGTGTTGTTCAGTTGCGTCTCTAGCGCAATAGCACGTCCTCAAGATGTGGTTGTGTGCTTCGTTCACTGGGAAGCTGTACAAAATGGGTACAAATGCCTTGGTACTGGAGATGAGGTAAGAATGCTATAAACTGCGTTAGCTTAATGAGGTATCTATAGTTACTTAGGAATAATGCGAGCTAGCCAGATATGTTGTTACAATCAACCTTATTAATTGTTACAGTCTGTTGACATTCAAGTTTACATTTAACTTCTCAGTAGAATTTTACTTGATTATGCTTTGTAATCAAAGTGCATAAAGAATGATTTGCTGGGTAACTGCTTCGGTCCTTTTTGCTGGGTGTTACGCAGCATTTAGTTGAGATCGAGTCGAGTAAAAATAATGGCTAACGTCAGCTACCTGCATTGCAAACTGCGCACCCAGAAAGCCAGCCATATATGAGATAAAGTAACGTTATATAAAAGTCAAAAATCAAACTATCTATAATCATGTTGTACTTGTCTCTGTTGCTTACGCTCCAGCCCCGTGATGGTGACAAGAAGTCGGAGTTGCTCCCCGCAGGCTGGAACACAAGTGGGGAATTGTATACACTGAGATATCGTTCAAATGATGACAAATCAACCTTGTTGTTCAAAGCCATAACTGTGGATTCAACCTTAATCTTTAACGTGATGGTAAGTCTTGTTCAGACAAGCATGGCTGCAACTCCTTGGTAGACAGGCCAGGTTAACGTAGTGTCTTTATCTGTTCTTTGGGTAGGATTCGGCCACAGAGCAAATATCAGACTTGACAGTCAATGTCAGTGATTATATTGATGCACAGCATCTGCACGACTTTGAAAGGTTTGTGCAATTCATGAAGTATTGTTTTAACTACTGTAGATGCTAGCATCATTTTTGTATTGTTACAGCTCATTGGTACAGTGTCCTTTAAATGCATATTCTTCACCAGGGTGTTCAAGAACACAGAGGATTTGGCTAATAAGGTGAAGTCCAAACTTCTTCCTCAAGTCAAGGGTGAGAGCAGTAAGAAAGCAAAGAAGAGTGAGAGGGACCCACTGGCAGACACACAGCGTGATGATCCTTTAAGGATCCCCACCAGGACACCCTCCTCCTCAAGACAGCCCAACTGGTAATTAATTACACATTTTACGCCGTACTATGTCCTCTAATTATGTATTATGTGGTTGTTTAGTTAGAAAATATATCAATGCATTATATTTGGTTATATATTGAAAGTGTATCCAGAAGTCAAAGTCTGTAAAATTGTAGCATTCTGTCTCACAGGGGTGAAATCCACCAAGACAGGGCACAGGGTCGACCACAGCTAATTTGATATGATCCAAGTGCTATCAGGCACAACCAATAAATTAGAGGCACAATGTATGCACATTGATGTATTGCTATGACATGTCACAGTGTCCCACGGTATTCCAGGACAAGTTAATACATAGCAGTTTTGAAAAAAAAAAGACTTTCTGACACTGGTGACAGGACTGTATGGGTTCAAACATCTGAAGCATGTTTTCTGCTTTACACATTTCTCCTCTCATCCTCTGTCCTGGCCTTGATTTTAAAGTATTATGTATTTATGGGTACATTATATGGCACTACTAGCCATGCATTTGGTGACTCAGCCAATGGGTCATAGCCATCTGCTAAGGGACCATCACTCTGAAAGGATGCAAGGGTGTCTGAGTGTGGGTCAATCCTGGTCAATCCAAGTGTTGCACTCACCACCTAAAATGGAGTGAATTTTTCTCTTACGTTGAAGGAAGAATGTCTGTTCATTAATGCACATTGATCACTGATATATCAGTTTAATTGAGGAGGCCCTTTTGAGTGGCACTGTTATCTCCGCTGGCCTGGTGGCTTTCTAGTTTCCCTGCTTAAAATCATCTGTTAGATCTGGGATTGTGACTTTGCACATGCATGAGAACACTGCACAGAGATATGAATGAGAGCAGTGTCGACTACGAATACACAGTGAAGGTGTGGCAACATTAAAAGTAGCTGGTTTTGATGGCCCCGGCCTCGTTTCAGAGTCCTTGACCAAGGCAGTGAACCCTGAAACTGAACTGGCACTGAACCCTGAAACTGCACCGCATGATTAGTGGAATGAGGCTACCTCTGCTGAAGGAGGAGTGTGATGTGAAAAGTTTTTTTTTTGCACAGCTTACAGTTTTTCCTCAGCGTACAATTTTTTAAAGGGTGTCACATTCACGTTCTTCTCGCATCACTTAGTAGGTGAATGCATTTTAATCAAGAGCAGGTCTTACAGAGCTTCTGATGTCTTTGAGATTAAACAAACTCACTGATTTTTATTTATTTATTTTTTTACAGCAGAGGGAACTAATTTATGTTCAAGGCAAAAAAAGCACCACACAGAAAAATAAGCGGGCCATGTTTCAGTTTCAGACAGAAAATGGTAATTTATTTAGACATAGAGGAGTGTAGTCAAGTCCGAAGGTCTAGGATGTCTATCAAATGGAGACTGGATCCAACTGATGGCACTATACTGCAATAACAAAAAAAGAAGGCCTTTGTGTTGGCCCAGCAACAACGATACCTCTCTAAATCATCACAAAATCTTCTAATCTTTTCATAAATACATCTTAATGAATATATGGGTGGGTGCATGGTTGTTTATTATAGCCTGGTATGCAACATTATTGCATTGATAAGATGCTATTTGTCTGTCTTATAGTGGCTTGAGCCACATGTGGTAGGGAAGCCAGTGTCAGGTTGTATGAATGTTCACTACAGCTGATCATTATGCAAGGTTTAGTACGACCACTGCACTGACCACTTTAAGCTGTGCTGAGACCATGCTAGCAGTCTCACTTCATCTGCCTCCCTCTCTCTCAATAGTGTATTCCTTCAATCATTTAGTCATTTAGTATTTTGCTCCTCTGTAACCATGGTGAAATGCCATGGCAACATTTCTTTTGAATCCAAAAGGGGTAATGTTTTGCAGCTGAAGAAAAGATAGTGAGTATGTAAGGGGTCATGACCAGGTGTGATCTTGGATAATGCTATAGCAGAGTGCTAAAAATAGTTTTCAATTGAATGCGAATCATGCTGAGGTGGTAAGCATATGCAGAGGAAGGCTGCATTTTTCTGTGCCATTGTCAACTTCAGCAAAAACATTATAAACATTCTGCCTACACATTTCTATTCTAATAGGACATTATATGTCATGACTGTGTAGATGGGGTATTTGTTCAGTGGAATTATCAGTTAAAACTGACACTATTACTGGCGAGGTTGCTAACCATTAGATGAAATTGAAAGATTTCTCCCCACGTCTTTCTCATGTTACTGAAACATTAGGTTAGTCTGTTCTTTTGCATAGTGACTCATCCCTAGCTTCTAATTTAAGATGTGCAACATATCTCATTCCCTGTGTCACACTTCAGAGCTGAGAACAATTTCTGTCTGGTGTTTCACACTGTGCTTGTGGTTGAGAGCATACAGGAGTGCTTGCCTCATTTCAGATAATCTTTTGAAGAATATAGATCCCTGTATAAATTTCACACACCCCTTTTTTTGAAAAAGACAAAGAAGTTGTTGTTTTGGCCTGGTATTTCCTGCCTCTCTCTATTTTGATGTCCAAACCAATATCAAGGCTGGGTGATCGTTAAAGTAGCAAGTATCACAGAGGCTAATCATTTTGCACCGTCATATTTCCTCTGTCATTAACCATTTAAGGAGAAGCCTAGAGGAGCCCCCCTGCCTGATTGCTCATGGTGCGTGTGAGGACATCACTGCCTGGAATCAGTTTGGCTGCAATCCTCTGATGTATTAAATATTTTACAGCGCCGGGGCTAGTGTTGCAGCAGTCTAATGTCTATTTCGAAGAGATGAGATATTTTGCGTGTCTGGCCCAGGCCGGTCTGGGGGCTGGCGGTGCAGTCTGCTGCAGTGGAGAGGCACTGGCTTCTGCCCTCCAGAGGATGAGGCTCCGGGCCAGGCAGCGGATACTGTCTCCCGCCGGCCGTCTCAATGCCTCCCCTGTTGGCGGTGACCCCCATCACATTTATTATGATGTCAGCTTTTTATTGCCTCTGGTGCGGTCATCACCCTCTTTCTCTCTCGCTCAGGAAGGAAAACAAGTGAATGCTCTGATTGAGCGACTAAAGAAAGTGGTACAGATGAGGGGTCGCTCTCCTTAAAGCATTGTTGAACAGCAAACCTTTTGTGGTTTGTTGTTGAATTGTTTCTATATTATATAATTCAATTGTAATTAGTTTCATTGTTTGTTAAGCCACATAACAGGACTGACCACCTATCCAGGGAATTTGGAAGAATTTATTTAGTTTGTAGGCTGTGTTATTTGTGAGTAAGAAAATTGCTTCTACTTTGTGTAGCAGACTGTGGGGTGGCCTATTATTTAGACAAGTTGTAGGCTTGCATGCTTGCATATTGTGTAAGAAAAACAAAGCTATGAAAAAGATGATATTAATCAGTTACAGTGGTATTAATATATCATTGTTTGCCTTTGGGTCAGATAAATCAATCTGACTTTGCCTTCCCACAAAATCCACTGTGTTTATTATTATCTAAAATCCCACTAACATGGATTTGCTTGTTACGTGGCTTTGTTTAGGGACATAGAACAGAATTGCAGTGACATCGTTTGGATCCGCTCCTGGCTGTAGCGTAATATCTTGTAGCAAACACTGAGCTTGTGGGATTTCAGCTGGCGGGATCAGGCTGAGGGGAGCCAGCTGGTTAATCAAACTTGCTGAGCCCAATACGGAGAAGAGCCACAGCATCTTTTTTTCCTGCGTAAAGGCGTCTGGTGTGACTTTCCGCTCATTTTACTGAGTTCTTCCACCACACTTCTGAGTAAACAGCCCCAATGGCTGCTGCTCTGCTCTGCTCTGCTACCTTCCTCAAGCTCAGCCACTCTTGCACCTGTTTCTCAAATCACGACATTTCCTCTTTTGTCATCACCTGAGCCACTCCACATAACTTTGCTGATCCGGTAGAAAATCTGCCGTGGTCGATGGAGGGGCTCCAGACAAATAGCATAGCAAAAACTGAGCTTGCAGATTTAGGCTTGCAGCACCAGGCTAAAAATGAATTGACATTAACTTAAGAAAAATTCATGGCTTTTGGTTGAGAAGCATGATATTAAGCTAGAAACAACCTCACAGATGGCAACCTCCTAGCTACATTGTTTTCACTGCTTCTCCAAGCTACATGAGTTGATACCACTCTACCACTACTTAATGTCTTGATGCCTATTGTTACATTTTTCCCTCTAGTGATTTAATACATCAGTACTCGCACCATAACCCCACAGTAATTGCTGCACTCAGTCATGCAACTGGGTGAAGGACATTAAATGTGTTATGCAGTTATGTAATATGGTAATGTGTGTCATCTCTTAGGTCAGACCCATTGGCTCCATTTGCTGCAGGAGGAGCAGATCTTGACCCATTTGGGTAAGTTTGGGTAACAACAACTATCTTCGGCAGAAAGTTTGTCTTATACATGTTTAAATCTGCATAACTGGTATTGGTTGTTTTTGGCTACCTGTTAGCTGTGTACATTGGCCTTATAGTATGTAGGTACAAATATTTGTATGTGTTGTATTCCCACGCATTTACTGTAATAGAAACATTGACATTTTGTGTATTGATTTGATTTTGAAATGGACAATATGGGTTATGTGTCCTGTAGGGGGCGAGCTGGAGGGATGATAGTGGACCCGCTGCGGGCAGGGTTTCCCCGCCCAGGGTTTGACCCGTCACACGGCGTGTTGCCCCCAGGTGCCGTGCCCCCTGGAGCACGCTTCGACCCATTTGGCCCCGTTGGGAGACGCAGACCTGGGTGAGAATGTCTCCACTGGTTCACACACTGGTCATCCTCACTACCTGTAAAACCAGTGGAAGGTTTTTACAGATATGGCACAATTAGTTTTGTAGTTTTATATTAAAACGATCTGTTAATGTCCTTTCCCTAAATGATTTATTATATTTCAGCCCAGACCCAGATCACATGCCTCCACCTGGATATGATGACATGTTCATGTAAAAGGGCGGCACTTCTTCCCCTCCGCACCCTGCTTGGGACGTTGCAACCAAAGGCAGCAGACTGAAGGCACTCCTGCTATATGTGGTGTGTGGACTAAACGGAAACTAATGAAAATGGTAAAGGTATTCCTGAGCTTTCCTGACACCGGGTCTGCACACACACTAAACCGATGTAAACAAACCCAAACCGACTCCCCTCCTGTGTCCCCTTTTCTGTGTGGTCCATATGCTGAAAACAGAGGAGAGGTGGACAGAGTTGGAAGTGGGATAGGGGTTATTTTCTCCCATGGCAATTATTTGGAAATGCTTTGAAATCACATGTTTTACTTAAAGACTGTGGGCTTATTTTAGCTCTATTAGGGTAACATAACATACAATAGAGTCATCTATCAAACTGTCAGTTTCTTCTCACAGACTAGCTGGTTGTTGTCAAACGTTACACAAAGCAAGTATTTAGTGTAACGTCTCGCCTGCCTTTGCTGCTTCAGAGCCTGATGGTCTTCTGATTGCTTTGCTGTGATTTAATAATCATTGCCATTGTTGTGTGGTCGGAGGATTTCCCCCCAGTAACACATTGTTTATACCTTAATTTGCTGTAAGCCTTTTTTCCATTTGGGCTGCATCTGTTTAAATGCTTTCCACTCGCTGAGAGCTTCTCACTTTAGTTGAGGAACCGACCAAAACTCATTTAATTTATAAGTGTAGACCTGGGCCGAACATTAAGACATTATTTCGGGTTAGTATTTTGCTTTTACAGTTTGATTTCATGTTTAACTTCTGACTACAACTCTGTATTCTGTCCTTGTTTGCAAATAAAGGACTAATCACTATCTCCCCAGGTGTCATTTGCGTATTCTTAAAGAAGACTTTTGAAATGGTCACTTGATGGTGAAAATCTGCATCATAACATTACATATTACGTATTCATATTACAAGTTATGTATTTTAACCAAACGTCTAGCATACAGCCAGTAAAAATCAAATCACCATTAAATGCCAAATTACATGATTTTCTGTCACAAATTATAAAGGAAAGTGCTTGCTGGGTGGAGGAGACCAGCATCTCGCAGGGTAGTGTCTCATTCAGTTTGAGAGATTTATTAACGTGTGGATGTTAGCATCCATCTGTGGGGTGGGAATAGGACATTAAAAAGCTCCAAGCATAAACAGTGGTTTATGGCATCATGTAATCTTCACCATGAGAAAGCAGAAATAATAAAAGCCTAATGGCATTTAGATATTTGAAAGGTGTCATGAAACTGCTTGCAGTTCCAATCAAATGGAAAGGGCAGAAATGCATGATGGATCTGTTTCCATATAAAAGACTGCCAGGAACAAAGTATGGTGTGTAAAGATAAAAACCATGCTTTATTTCAAAGCAATCACACTCTCTGTCAGACAGATATACGTACTGTGTGTATCTCCTGACGTTGGGCATTTCATATTAAAACAAGTAATAATAATGCACTTGAGAAATGTTGGGATGTGATCTTATTCTTCCTCTGCCCTTACAGTATACATGCAGCTCTCTGGGCAGTTACTGTACAAATATAATACAATCAAAGATGGCTGACTTGGTGTCTTTTCATGGTTTAAAGATCATGTGTAGTGTACCTCAGTTGAAATATTTTAGTGTTGTCCGGACTAACTGTAGTGTGGGTGCCTGTTAATATAATCAATCCATCAATCAAAACACCTTTGATGAATGGTATGGATGAAATTATTACTTACTCTAGTATTTGGTGGATTATAAACATACATTTGTTGGTGAGTTTTCACAGCAGGTCAGTGTATAATAATAAAAAAAATGCAATTCCAGTCACTGCACACTATGTGCATACCTACCTCTATTTCTGCAATACCCCTTTTATCTGTAACTTGGGAATTTTGCAGTGTTCATCTGAAGTATTTCAAATTCTTTGATATGCTGCCTGATTCTAGCATGTTATTAAAAACTCAAATCTTGCTGGTCCAGATGCTAAAGCCCTGCCTGTGTTCTGACTCGTCATGCAGGGATTTCCATACTCTGTTTTCTAGACATTAAAGAGACCCTTTCACAATATACAGTAGGCTGTCAGATGCAAAGCTTATTAAAAATGACACAGCTAAGCACTTTACGGAGTGTGCCTTCCATATGGCCTATAATTACCTGCTGTTTCGTGGCCTCTACGTCTTTTTTCTGTTTTGTTGCAAGGACACGAAAAGGGCATAAGGATGTAATTCAATCAGGCACTTTTTCTGCCAAAGGTCCCCTGGATTAAACTAGAGTTTTGCAGAAATGTTTGCACCATTACCTTTCTATTAAAGATTAAGTATACCAGGCTGTCTTTAAAATATTTAATTGATAAAGTAAATTAAATTAATCCCATGAACCAATCCCATGAATTTCATTTAAATGAAGTCATTACATTTAGACTGTATGTCATGCCTGCGACTCCTATTTCTGCCTATCATTTGTTTTATGGATGTTTAATTGAGCATGATCCACATGTAGTCTATCATATGCACTGAGGCTTAGTGAAATGGTGACATGTTCATGAATTGGACAGGGCTATTTGTTATCTGTGGGGGAAGCAGAAGCAGATGTAGTGGAAGTCAATTCTGCTAATGGCCTATCCTCCTGTCCAAAAATTGTCAAGAATGTGAGAGGTATGGTATTACTGTGAAATAAGGATGACTGCATGTCCAGCAAACCTCCACAACTAACACTGCTGACTGTTTTGCTCCATTCATTTTTTATACTTGTTTCTGTAAATGTGTCCACCAATCTGTCCCATTAAAAACTGATGTGTAATAATTAAGTGCTGCTGTCCACTGGCCATCTGTTTTGCTACTGAATGCTACGATAACATCCCATCACCACGTAATTAAACATTGTAAAGTGCTTCTGCCTGTCATTGCCTCCCAAGACCCGGCAGAGATAAATGGGTCTGCTGTGGGTGTGTGAGCTGGAGATTGGCAGTGTGCAAAGAGCTCCGATTGCCTGAAGATGAGTTTAGCTGTGGCATGGCCAATTCATTTTGTGACTTTTAAAGAACATGGTGGGCCATGTGGTATTTATTAAACAACTCAGAGAGAGAGAGGGAGACAGAGAGAGAGAGAGAGAGAGAGAGAAATCTAAGAGCTCATGCAGTGCTTCTATTTTAGAGGGAGTTGTTTTTCTCTCAGGCCTACAGACTATCCCATCAATAACCTGATATCAGTGACTTCATCTGAGCTCCAGGTTCATTGAGAGCAATGGGACTATCAGGCTCAAAAAGCAACTTCAGGGTCTAATAACAGACACACAATCGTGTAAATGACTTAGAGTCTTCAGGCAGAAAGCCATTACGTTTTGAACCAATCAGCTCACTAGGGACAAATATGCACAGCTCTCCATGTCATAAATCTTCAGCTAGAAAAAAGCTCATTAAAGAATGGTTGATTAACACGACTAAACTCTGACAAACAATGGCCATCACTGCTTCCAGTAAATAAAACCCACAAACACTAAACACAATGCCAGTCTTCCACTCTTTTTAGATGCAATTAATATACATTACATTCAGTCTAAACTATTGAGTCAGTTTTTTTTCTTATTGAGAGACTGAAATGGATTCCATGTCACACCATGCAATTCATTTTTAAAGTCAGAGGATAGGTATACTCTTGAAGGCAACTGGCAAACAATATTTCATGCAAGAACATAACTTAATTACTGACTATGGTTTCCTCTCTATAGTCCTGTCTCCCCTGTAGTCATTCTACGTTAACAACAAGGATAGCTTAATTGAGCATGCTAGGTTTATACGCAATGTCAAGTGCAATATTTGAATTAGATTTCATAAGGAAAGAAAGTCACTAAGGCTGTTTGTAATAATTGGCTTTTAATCTCTCCTGACCTTTGACAAGATAACATATAACCAAATGACAAAACATTCCTATCAGTGTTGATATGGTCCTTGAGTGTAGAAGGTATATTGCTGTATCAGCTTTGTATTGCATTGAGAAAGAAAGACAACATCTATCATTTTTCAAGCTTGTGGGGACATTCAGTTTGTTCATTTTAATCAACATCTCAGTAACAATCAGTTAAGCATCCCGTTTTCTGTAATAAATTATTAAATATATTGTACAAATAAATATAAAGAACAGTCGTCAACTTCATTGCAATGGTCAATCCACTGAACCTTTACGAAAGACTATCTCAAAAACAACAACATGAGAAGCAGATTAATGTAGAGGCCAGAGGACAAGAAATATTGGTGAATAATATACATGAAGTGTAGTTTGTAATATGATCACAAAACATCTGTAAACATATGTATATGATGTCATTTTCACCATTCACCTATAATCCATCTCACTAATGTCATAAACATCATGGGAAATATCAAGACATTGTACATATCCACACTACCAACATATTGAATATAATAATGCAAGATCAAACACAGCTCCCTATCTCACAGATGGCTGCCATCGTGGTACTGTATCCCTGGTCTAAAATGTAAGTGATTTGAAGTGCGATCTAAGTGCTGAATAACAAACAAGAAAGGCAAACATTTTCAATTCACTATTAGTTTGATGAACAAATTCACAATAAATGGTGCTTTTCAGAATACACATATATCTATAGGCACAATAGCTGGTACATAAGCAGGTTACTGTGGATTAACACGGCACATTTTTTGCTTATAAATCAGGAGCTATAGCCAGGTCTATATTTTGTTCGCTGTTACTTTTCCTACTAAATTCTCTGCTGTTTTCTTTTATGTCAGGCAAAAGCCAATGAGATGCAGCTGAAAATCAGTTTAAAGATGTGCTGCTTTTGTTATGTCATGTGCTTTTTAACTTGAGCTCATTCCTTAACCAAGTGTAACAGAATGTTGTCATCCCATATTCTCTCATGCAGATCTTCCCAGTATCTCTTTTGCATAAATCTGCATTTGTAGTTTCTTCCAAAATTCAAATCTCTATCTCTCAGGTCCATGCAATTACTTTTCTTTAGTATTTTTCTTTGGGACAATATTCTGATGCTGCTACAAGATTCTGTCTTCAGGTGTGTTATACACAATCAAAGGAAAATAAAGGTCAGGTCTAGAGGTGTCCTATAAAACAGCTCCTCTGACCCACTACCCCTAAATTATGGTGTATGATCTATACTTGGCATATACTGAAATCAAGCTGTTACAATGCATTGCAATAAAGCAACATTATACTTATACCTACACAGTTGAAATGAACCACTCAGTAAAGGAAATCAAATACAAATAGACAAGCTCAAAGCGTTTTGATGAAATACTGAATACTGTTTTGATAAGCAGCTGTTGACAGCAAACTTCAGTGATTAGACAGATGTACTGAAATAACCTCTCTGAAAATGGTCACATAATGGTGATAGTGTGCCAAAAGAGTCTCTGAAGTAGTTAGCTTCATACTCATTCACTCATTCATTAAATATGCACTTAATGGATGGTAGCAAAATATGCATGTAAACAACCTTAGGATAAATGAAGGAAATATAAGACAATGATGAAAAATCAAAGTTTGTGTCAAAACTCGGAACTGTCAGGATAGATTTCTGTCCTACAATCTTTCTCCTGTCACCTCCCCTGGTTAATATTGTTGCACTCTGCACTTCTGATTATGAGTATCTTATACATTCTTTGATATAATTTGAAACCGTATGTTATGTTTGGTTAATTAATTATTGTACCAGTTCACCACAGGTTCCCCATATCTGCTATAGGTGAGTAAGACTGATGGGAGAGCAGGTCCTGCTATTTATGTAAAGACTTCTGCCCACAAATAAATATTTAACATTATTGGATAATTAGATAAACACTGACTTCCTATACTTGTATGAATTGAATAATACTAGCTCACAGGTACGGAAAGTATTTCATTCTGTTGCTATGTGCACATCCAAGTTATACAGCAACTGTCCTATAATCCTTGAATCACAAGCAGGCCAACTATTCCACTTCATTGTGAATTCAATTTACAGTGACAGTGTTTTTAAGGCAACCTTACATAATATTGAAATATCTTACATGATTTCATTAGTAATCTGATATACAGAAGATTATACAGACATACATTTCAAGTGTTGAGAAGCAGATAGCTGTTAGTTTGCAGCATGTTATATCGTTATTGTTTTTGTTTCAACATTTCTTTCTGTGGTTTCCCATTGTGCTTTTTGCATCAACAAATAAATCCTAATGCTATTTTATTTCTTAAGTCGTGGTAACATTCTTGATTGGAAATTGTACTCTCTTTAACCCGTTATCCCTGTAACCTACTATTTCAAACGACATGTCTGAAATGTGTCTTACCTTTATTTGCTTGTCTTAAAACAACCTCAGTTAAGAAATAACCCTTGATAAACAATTGTTGCTGGCATTGTGCTACTGTTCTTTCGTCGGAGCAGACACTTGGTTAGTACCGTCTTCACTGGCCAGGGCAGTGTTTGAGGTGTTAGGTTCACATTCAACCAGAGTCTCCCTCCCCTCACCCTCCAACTGCCTCATTCGAAGATTTATAGATCCGTATGTTTTCCTGGGTCTTCTAGACAAGGCAAAAGTCCTCCTGCGGTACAGTTCACCCTTAAATATTGACACCATGAGCATGATTGACAAAAGCATCCCACCTAGAGTAAGCAGCCCAAGACCTGCTATTATACACTTGTCCAGATGGGAACCCAGCTGTGCATAGTACATTTCTAGTTTTTCCATCTGACGTGCTGTCACCATGTCTGGGTTGACCTTAGCTTCTCTCGGTATGGTGTAAGCAATCACTACCAGGACAATTCCACCGACCAGGAACACCAGAGCTGAAACGAATCCATAGTCCACGGTATTTCCATTAAAATCCATCTCTTGGTCATCGTCAGATCTTGGAGAGAGCTCATCCCGTTGGAGGTTTTGGGAATTTGGTTGGTCTCTGGTGTGAGATATAGACTCGTGGACGTGTTGTCTTGAGCCGGCAGGAAACTTAATCTCCGTGTCCTCATCCTGATAGGAGGCGTTCTCAATGCCACTGGTCGCTGTCCGAGGTCCTGACCGCGAGGGCTGCTGCGGCGATGAGGCCTCGTGGGTAATTCGCCTTTTACCATCCCCCAATTCACGGAGCTCCACCGCATTCAAAGACTCCATCTAGAATCAATCTGGGTGACCATGTCGTTTTAGAACCTCCCACCATTCATTTTCACATTGGTGAATACCTGTGAATAAGTAAACCATGAAGACCTCGTTTGCTAGCACGGCGAGTGAAAAGGTATTGCCACACACTGGATTTTCTTTGAATGCAAAATAGACGGGGGGTTCATTAGATGGGCCGACGACCACTTCCAGCAATGACTGTAGCTCACAGTGTAGAAAATAAACAGCATTTGTTAATAGCCCACTGTAAAAAAAAAAATGTTGAATGAGAGAGGACGCTTGTCCGCTGTAATGTACCAATAGCCTACTCATGAACCACGCACTCTGTTCCTTTCCACAAGTCGACAGCTGCGATGTCATATTATGGAATTAAACTCTGATTACCCAAATAATCTGTTTTGCCCCATGAGAACAAATGACTTGGAGCGCTGAAGTCATGGACTGTGTTTATTTAAGATTTCGACAGAAACGCCTCTCCATCCTTCACATCCCAACTTAGCCGGCATCGTATCTGCTATCACTGTCAGTTCAAACAGATTAATGGAGCAGGGATCCATAAACACTGCTTTGATGTTCTGTAGCCTATTTGAAAATATAGTCGCGCTCAAAGTTGTCTATATGTGTTCCGAAAGCATAGAATTACAATGCAATACATTCTACGAGGAACCATAAACCAAATCAAATCAAAAACAACGCTCTCCTCACTTTTAATTTGGAAACTGTACATATTATGTGTTTTCAAGGTTTGTTAACGTGCCGCGTAATCAAACCAGAAATGACCTTGATGGCCATTACCATAACCCCACTTTATCGACTACATCGTCAATTTGTCAAACCCGATCTTATCAAGGTTCCACAGAGTGAGAGCGTTACAGCATGTAAATAAGCATAAATCAAAAATGAGAATGGCCGTAGGCACACCTACCTGTGGTTATCGTTGTTCGAATGATAAAAGAGAGTGGGGGAAGGATGCAGGGTGTTGTGAGAGAGACCTTTGCGAGAGACCTCTCAGGAGAGACACCGGCCATGCGCGGAGAAAATCTGCTCTATATGAAAGCGAGCAGCAACACTGCTCCCTCTCCTCATAAATGCAACAATACGTGGAGACCTAATTCCTCACAGGAAAAAGCTTCCTGAGGAAGTATGGGCAAAGGGTGTCATCTGAAAAGATAAGACAATTGCATTATCTTTGTTAGGCTATCAGGGACATCAAATGATCCAAATAGGCTTAAGGGCTGATGATTTCATCCAATTCATTTTAAGAAAAGATGTACACGCGATTGTGCTCTCATTAGTGCAAATCTGTTTGTATTAAAATTCACATCACACTGTGAGTTCGCATTAATGGAGACTTGAAGACACACCTGTCTGTGACCACCTGTTAGGTTTAGCTAGCTGTCACTGTGTGTATGTGTGCTTAATGCAAAATAATAAAACAAAATTATGTAAACTATATAACCAGTTAGTATATCCTGAGTATATCACTGTTATGAGCACCTACAGGTTAGACACCCCGTGTCTTTGTGGATGACACCGAGGGGTACTGAAATGCTGTGCTATGATTCTATCAGACTACCAGATTGAAACCAGCCAGCCAGCCTTACACAGCAGGCAGCGAGTGTAGTGCTATAGCAGTTAAATTGCCCAGTGCTGACTGGTTGATTGCATCAAAACAAAACAACCACAAAAATTTTCTGTGGCATGCAGAGATAGCAGAAAGCGAGAAAACGTGCAGTTAATAGTAATACAATTAACCAAATATAATATTTAACATTATAAATTGTTTTAACATTATATTAATAACATTATTCCATAAAAGTGCCACATAAATGGTCCATAACCATCAATAAGTTGGCTGAAGTGACATTTACCAATGTGAAGACAATTCAGTACAGCAGGTGAGTTTTTGTAAGAGGCTACCCGCCAGGAACTATTGCAGCCCCAAACAGCATTAAAACTGCGTGTACATGTCTCTGTATACTTATTAGAATTGTCTTTTTGACTCAGCTCTAACTCAAGAGGTGGGTATATCAACACAGGATAAATTAGGAGAAAACAGAAAAATCTCAATAAAATGGAGGGATTGCCATGGAAACAGAGCCGAATCAAGCTACTCACGTGCATTATTTATACTTGCATGCAGACCAGAAGACATCCCCCTCTACATCAGCTTTGACTTTGATGGTATTTACCTGCCGAATATAAGGGGTCTACATAATACGTAGATGTTAAATGAAAGGCTGTCATCATGACAATAGTAACGATTTTGTTACATAGCACTTGTCAAGTAAAATCAGCATAAAGTGCTTCACAGTCAGAGCCACTAAATGAAAACAAGGACAAGAAACATTTTAGGGTAAAAGGGACAACAGATAATTGATTTCAGGCTACCACTGCTCTTTCTGTCACATTTATTGCATTCAATAGAAACACTAAGCATCTCTGGACATTTTTGTGATCCCCAAAGGATATCAAATATATTTAGGTGGAAGCTATTAAAGTGAAGTGTCAGGTTATGTTGCTACAGCCCACACTACCAAAAGTCTTGATTATGAATCCATTACACTTTTAGGTAATTCAGCTAAATTCTCTTCACGTTCCTCTAGCTGTCCATCCAGTGGGATCAATAAAACTGGTGGTCCTGCGCAGTCTTGGCTCTGTACATAGCTTGGACCAAACCATAGATTATTCCAGCTAATCAACAATGTTGCTTCAGGAGTGTGGAAGGAAGAGGTGTATTTGATTGGCTGTTGAGCTCAAATATCAACAACCCACCGAGGATCGTGGACTGCATCTTTAACTGTTAACTCATGAGACCGCTGTGTAAACATAGCCCTTTTTCCGTATCCTATGTGCATGCATCCTGTGCATGGAGAGGAGCGACCCCCTGCAAAATGTCAACATGCTTGCATGGGCTAGGAATCTATATTCATATTTTTGAAAGGGAGTGGGTTTTACCGTGGCTGTACTCAGCTTGTTCACCAACCACCTTGACATACTGGAGGTGAATGCCTGATGTTGCCCTTCCAGTTGAAGCCACCAGCATGGTTTTGTTTGCATGGTGCCCCCTGCTCTGCCAGCAGCACCATGGCCAGTGACACAGGGTGTCTCAGCAGATTATGTGACTCTTGTGCTAGAAGTCCCTCATCTGGACAGTCATTATTATTTCATGTGAATTAGACATGCTCTTCCATCACTTTGGTACATTGGATGTTATTGACACCACTGCAAGCAACTTTTTTCTTATGGGTTCTGCATATTCCCAGGCATCAGAATCCGGACATGGATCTCTTTGCCTTGTGGGAAAATGCTTAAAGTACTATACACTTAAATAGTGTTTTTTTTTGGCTGTAAACTATGACTGTACTGTGATGAAACACATCAAGGCTGGTGTTAACATTAACAAAATTACCAATTACATTTTTTTTTAAATGCCATTTTATGGGTTGAAATGAGCTCAACACGCCATCTGCTGTTTAAAATCATCCTGAACCTTGCAAGACCGATGCTGAAATAGACTTCTCTACCTCATGATCTACATATTCTCAGTCTAGTAAACTCTTAGCCCCTCCCTGCCCCCACCCCCCCCTCTCAGCCCCTTGCCCACTCTTAACATTTTTCAACATGATACAGGGGGCAAAGTTAGGCTCAGAGCTGGGGGTATAGTTGTTTTGTCTTCGCAGCTCAGGCGACCTGTCCAGAAGGTGGATTTGCGACAACACAGGCTACAGCCTCTGATGCAACTGTATGTCTTCCTGGCACTACATCTCATTACCTGTGTCTCCCGTAGGGACATGATAAGGGCAACAGACAATTGCATCCAAATGGCAACACACACTTACGTGGAAATGCCAAATGGCTCTGTTGTTTCTAGTTGCAGTCGGTCCATTGAATCTATCAATAAAGACAGATTGTTGCCAGTAGTGATGGACACAACAGAGATGTCTGAAGCATGGTCTATCATGGTGGCATACACAGGTCGCAGGTTAGGCCTATGCCTGAGCAGTTGTGGTCAATGTCAATGAGAATGCCATCACTTTGGTCCAATGTTGTTATGAACATCTTTTTATGACATTGTGATTCTTAACAAAGTTTGAATCATCAGTTGACAGCGGTTTGAGCGAGCTGTTGATGTTTCACGGTTTTCGGGGAAAATATAACCCATAGAACCAACAGTTAACGCGAGACAAAACAAACATGCTCGTTGCCAGCATAATTAATTCCAGCATTTGACCAGCAGGAGGCTTACTGGCTGACGCCCATTCCTGATTAATAGAAGTGGAACGCATGGCCAATGCCATTGTGCCTTACAAGTTCAGCTTCAGGGCGTGTGAACAACAAAGTCATCGACAAGTAATTACCATATTACAAAATAACAACTTATGAATGAGAAAATGTTTTTGTTGTAATTACTTGTAATTAAATAATAATAAAAACGTTTAGTCACTCGTTTAAATTCAGGCAATGCCAGAAAGGGCTACAACGACGAGGTCCTCTTTATTAGCACGGCTAGGTGGGGGCAGGAGCTACGCAATCAGTCTGAGTTGCTAGCGAAGGCAATGGAGTCCAGCTTTGTGAATAAGCAAGGGTGAACATGGAGAATGACAGGTTTGAATGCGTGACATACTATAACAGAATCGCATTAATGTTTTCAATACAAATGTCCTTATGCGTTAAGTGATACAATTCTCTAAACACTTCTGACGAAGGCGAGGAAAGCAATTAGCTAGTGGTAGATATATCAGGTAGCTACAGGCTAGCATGCTTCATTGGCAAAGCACCTAGCTAGCAAGCTAACATTAGCAAAACAAATGGTTTGCTTTTGATATGGCAAATAGCATGCCAGTAGCTATGGCACATACAACTTTAGTGGGTGATTTAGGCGTCTTTGTTGAGGAGATACGATAATTAAGTTTGAGACCGATTCCTGCAGTATTACTAAAGTTACTAAATTAGCTACAATAAGCTAGCTGTCCGACGTTTCCTGTATAGTAGTTACGCAGGTTCCCTGTCTGTGCTAGCTAGCTTACTTGGATGTTAAGCTGGTAGGAACTTGTAGTAGCCGGTTTTGGTTCTAAATCCAGCCTCTAGGCCAACAGTAAGGTGGGAACAGACTGTGGAACATTGCAACCATAGCAGATAGGTCAATATCTGTTATTAACCTGATGTCGGGGACCAATATCGTTAGGAGTAACTCGTCTCTTAACAAACGTCAACGTTTCCGAGTATTATTATCCGTAGCTATCAAGACAAAAACATCCGAGGACTTGGCGAAGCAGTCCCGACTTCCCTCTGTTAACAAAGATCCATAGAAACCTTCTCTGCAAGTATTGTTAACGATTTCTGTCGAATAACTGCAGTTAAGTAGTAAGCTAGGGGTGGCTATTTTTACGTAGCAAGTGTGGCGTGAGTTGTCAGGCCACATCTCAAACGTCACTGCAGTCTGGTGGAGTACACGTCTTTCAACTGCTTCTGCGTTATTAATACATGACGGAATATTAATAGTCATGAGCTAATGTCTGCAAAATGTGACCAACTTAGATGAAGGCAATTACCGAGATAAAATTGCAAGTCTTGAAGTAATGTTTGTTTACTGATCTAACAGTGTGTTCTCTGATGTCATTACTTCCCCCCCAGGCCTTACATGAGAACGGAGAAGTCTTGATCCCATGCTTCTGCTGTGGCGTTTGGCAATCTCATTGTGAGCATCATTCCACCTGTTACTTTGGACTAGCCATTTGAATTTGGTGCATTTACACCTCAGAGACCATGTACTGCCTGCAGTGGTTGCTCCCAGTCCTGCTCATCCCAAAACCTTTGAACCCAGCATTATGGTTCAACCACTCCATGTTCATGGGCTTCTACCTGCTCAGCTTTTTGTTGGAGAGGAAGCCGTGCACCATTTGTGCCTTAGTGTTCTTGGCAGCCCTGTTCCTCATTTGCTACAGCTGTTGGGGAAACTGCTTTCTCTACCACTGCCACGATTCTCCACTGCCGGACTCTGCACATGATCCCAATATCGTTGGCACTTAGAGTGCACCAGCTCACTTCGCTCAACAGTAACATGGACCCTGGACAATCTTTATATAAGCTTGGAACTAAGTCCCTACCAGGAGTGAAGCAATGCTGAGAAATATCACTGTCTACCCATGATGTGATATGGCATACCTTATCACTCTCCTACACATTTACCCCTTTTATTTGTACTAGTGATCTCTTTCTGGGATCAGATATGAACTGCATGGGTTACCTGTAGGGTTCTTTTGCGCGCCCCCCCCCCCCCCCCCCCCCCCCATTGGTACAGATATTTTAAATTTAAAAAAGTGTTCCTGATGGCATAAATTGAAATGAGCTACAGTGGGTAATCACCCTTCCTCCCACCTTGTTGGATTGTTTGTGATTTGGTTTGTAAGAAAGCCTTAAGAGGTGTATGGAAAACATGCAGCTTGCCTATTTTCATCCTCCTCCTCCTCCCCCTCCCATCTTTTCATCAGATCAAATGTTATTAGTTTCCATTCAGTGACTCCCCCAATGTGTGAACCTGTCCTCCTGCTTGACATGAATATGAAAAAATGTCCATATATTATTGAGTCTGTGATTATTGATCACTGATATTATTGAGGGGTGATCTGATTCTCTTAAGGCTCTATGTGAGATTGGATTTGTGTTATTGTGTTAGTGGATCAGCAAGGACCTTTTTATACATGATGGGAAAAGCAGCCCAAATGGTTGAATGTTCACAATTTGGGGGAAATGCACCGCAAGAATTACATCGCATAGGCTGAACAACAGGTGTGAGAAGCTGAGAAGCCGGTTGCTTACTTCACCAAAGTCATTACATTGAATGGTGCATTTTTTTTTTTGTTTTGTTTAATTCTGCCTACTACCCTAGATTACCTGTTTGGAGAGCTTTGAGCACTTCAAATGACTTGCCCCCATTTTTAGGCTAATGAGCTTTTCGATTGAAAGGATTTAGATTTTTACTCAGTATTATCAGTATCGTTCTGGACGGAGGACCCAACAGGATGAGGATTGATCTTCTGCAGGTGGCCATCCAATGACCCACAGGCATAGCGACATGGTTGTTTTTGTTTGCCTTGTCTGCTTTTAAAGAATCGTTTTGACAATGAATCCAATATTTGTGAATTGTGTTGCGTGTGATTTGTCATAGCTTAAGAAAATTTGTTTGCCATTAAAAGAGATTAGAGGACATTTTTGACCTGTTGTGACATTGTGTGGTGCAGTGCAGTTTTTTTTACTCAAACGGGTTATTTATCACTCAGTGCTGTGAAGTTGGTGACATTGTCTACTACAAAATCTTCAGCTATTTTCTTTTTTGAAAACAGCTTTTCATATACTGGATGGTTATGGAAGCTGATCATAACATGCATCTCTAGTGCATGTCTACTTTGAAATCAACTATGTCCATGATGCCATTACTGGTTTGCTGTACAGTAGAATCTGGGGTGAATGTCTCAGGTTAAAAAATAAATAAAAAAAACCCACTGGAAATACATTTCCTCCAACTTTTACCAGTTCTCAGCTGTTTACATTAGCCACAGTTTTACTGTGTTTAAGTATTTATTACTGTTTATAGCTGACCTTTGGATTCGTGTTTTTCTCGCCTCTTGAAACCGAAATGATGCTTCAAGTCTAATTTATAATTTTTAAATCCATGCAGACATGCGTCCATTCAGGAAACAAACGCAAAAGTGTCAACAGAAATGTGACCTTAATAGCTACTAGATTTAAAAAGGGTTTTATATTGTAGTGGTGGTTCATTTTTTCAAATCTATTGCCTGTTGTATTACAGTGTTTAAACAGTTGTCAATCGACGTAGGGTTCATGATTGGATTTATTTGGCTTTGTATTGTCACCTTTGAGAAAGATATTGTGGTGGAGCTGCCTTTTTACTGCCACATTACAACCGTTTTTTGTTTGTTTTGTTTAGTTTTTATTTGTGAGAAGTACCCTTTTTCCTCACAACGTGCAGAACCAATGGTGGCACCCGCTGACTCCTTGAACCACACATTTTGAACAAGAACAATGTTGATTTTATGAATTAAGGTCAATTTTCCAATTCTATATTTTAAGGTTAACCACTCCTCACTTGTAGAGGAAGTAGACTCTTAACCCCTGGGAGTGTGGAGAAGACACTAGAATACTACGAAATATGTCTTCTTTCTTGGGCTCTTTTACACTTAAAAGAAGGCACTGGCTACGGGTTGGTCTTCAGAGATGTATGCATCCATTCTGTTCTCAAATGTAAACTGCATTTATTGTATGTAGAATATCACAGAACCATCATTTGCAAGTGATTAACTGTCAAGCAAGTGTACAGAAAGGAAAATTTGGAGCTGGTCCTGATGTAGCTTTTAATTCACCTCAGCTTATAACACATGAAAGATGGTCTAAAATGCTCTAAAAACAAATACATAATGAAATTTCACCAAATTATATACATTTTCTTATGTTATTTCTTGTGTACATATGTTAATAAGGGTAATATATAAAGGCTTTATTTATAAATATTTTCCTTAAACAGTTTAATAATGTACAAAGAGGGAACCTGTTGAAAATACATGTGTGTAATCATTATATAACTTTCAATTTCATTCAAAACCATGAAGGAAAGCACATGCCATAGACCTTAATTGTTATTTATAGTCTTGGTCCAAAACCATGAAGTTTGGCACATGCCATATATCTTAAATATCTGGCCAAGCACCCTTTTGTCCCAGGTGTAAGCACTTAGTGTGAGCAGATCTTTGACCCACCTATGCAGCTGGTCTGTGCAAATGTACTGGCTTCAGCTGACATGTATCAGCTGACAGGCAATGAGGTGTTTTTTGGCACATTGAATGAATGAATATTACTCAACACAGCATGTATTGAACACTTGTATGTACAGTGGTTCAGATGAATCCACATTCCATCTCTCTTTTATAGTATTGTGATTTCTGTCTCTAAATTCTGGTAAGTGTCTTCCTGTAACTCAGAGCAAATCCTCTCCATTTGCTGAAATGCAATGTATCCTTTTTTACCTGCAAAAATGAGAGAAAATGTGAAACTTTATGAACAGAATATATTATCAGGTCCTTTTCAATCTTATAAGAACAGATTTGGTTGGTGAGCTTGAAATACTTCAATTGTAGTGAATGGTTGACCTGATTAGCATTATCTGTCTCTCGTTGACCTGAAGCTCTGTCATTCAAGGGAAGACTATTGTAGTCATCACTACTGTAGTATATTGAAATTCTGGCTTTAGTAAAAGGTCAAAGGTTACCGAAAGATAGGACAGTCTCTTTGGCTGCATTCCGGAGGTCCTCGTCAGTCAAGCGCCACAGTTCAGCCACCTGTTCTGCACTCTCAGTTGCCTAGGAAACATACATCACAGTTGATAATCCCATGTTGCTGAGGTTGTTATATTTAGCAGAGAGGTTTTGTTTCCCGTGAAAACACTGCAGTTTAAAAAAAAGCTGTCATGAAAGTGAATAGAAATGGGAAGTGTTTTAGATGCTTTGTTGCTGTTGTTGTGCTAGATCAGTTTTGGGTGTGGTGATGTTTGCATGACACTTACAGAGACTGAACAAGCACATCAGTATCAAAAGGGATCAGAGTATATCGACTGGGGCACAGAGTGATACGATCTGGCATTATGCAGGGTAAGATATGCCCTCTTCTATTGTTATCCGCATAATTATCGATGTACGTATATATGTGAGTGCATGTGTGTGGTATTGTAGGACCACCTTACCATACATTCATACATTGCAAACATGCATAATTAGATCTGAATAAATTATCAAAGGGTTGTAATAAGCACCAAGTTTGCATTATTAACATGATACACAATTCCTGGGAAAAGGTATACTACTTTTACTACAGTGTTTTGGTCAGACCAGCCCCACCCACTCCTATTTCTCTCCTATTCTGTTGCCGTTAGCATATGTTTGTCTCCAAAGTGAGTTACATTCCTAGTGTGTATTGGGATTTGGAGGCTATGACCATGGCTTAGTTGAGCATGACGCTATAGCAGCTGAGGTAGTTTCAGTGATCCCTCCTATCAGCTGCTACTTACTTTGAGACACTTTAGAGCCAGGCAGGCTGCCCTTTGTTCTCGTTTGTCACTGTCCTTCAGGACCTCGGTGTAATAAACCACAGCCTGGAAAGAAAGAAAAAAACAGTCACTGGGGCAACACAAATGCAGTTATATTCAGAATTTATTCAGCTTTATTTTTGGTAATTAGTTCACTGTAATTTACTTTTATTTGTACTTAAAATATTTGTACTTCCTCAATCAAATTATACTTAGAATTACCCAGTTAACGAGTTTAAAGGACTAATACATTGCTCTGACAAAGAGATGTATTGAGTACCAGTTGCTAAGATGGTGGGTTTGAAGTTTAAAGTAGATAAATGGTAACGGCAAGCAGAGAGACGAACATATTTCAGGTCTAGATAGGCTAGAGTGAGGTATCCTTACTTTTGCCCTTAGAGGCTTGAAGCCACACACTCTGCAGAGGCAGGAGGCTGCGGCCTGAGCAACCCTGTGATTGGCGTCTATCTGCAGCCCTGCCACGAGTTGCAGGGTACGGCTGAGAGGCTGCAGCTCAGCAATGTGTCTCCCTCGAGCCTTCTTCAGAGCCCTCCTCCTCTTAGGGCCTTCCAGGGCTGACTGCAGGTACACTGGACATGAGAGATGCCTCTCGTTACTGTGGTTACGTCATTCTACTTCTATCTGGTACATTTCGAGGAGTACCTCAGTGTTTGATCATGTTTATAGTGTTGCTAGCAGTTGTGTTGGAAAGGGAAGACTTGAAAATACAATGAAAATGTGAAAATATATAAAAAGAGAATGATACGGTACTACATTGCTGCAGTAATTAAACATGGAATTTCTTTTAACTAACGAGAATGCAGGTTTTAGTTCATGCCACCTGCAGATGATTTACCTACAATTTTAGTCAGCTTTTCATTTATCTCTCCCAGATGTTCATATTTATGGGCTAATTCAAGTGATATGACAATGTTAGAATGTACGTGGGAGAAAAAGAAAAGAAAAAAATGAACTAGATGTGAATTTCAAACAGCTGTGTAGAACCTTTTGGTTCTATTTTGTTCATTGACCTTTTGGTTTACGATAACCCTTCATACAACCTCTTTCAATGTATCCATTCATCATCATGCTTTTACTGAATGGTCTTAAGTGGCCTACCTTCTTTGGAGAGGCGAGAGATATGCTCTCCAAAGTCTGCCAGGCCCCATCTATTGAGGTAAGTAAAGAACTGGAAGACAGTGACTCGATCAGTGCTGCACAGGATGGTGGGAACCATTCTGCAGCTGGCCTGAATCTGCTGCAGCAGCTGCACAAACACTGCAGAAACAGAAATCAGCGTTAAAGCGTTGCATTCCTCAGTGATAGGCATGCAGTCATTTTTTTTCTGTTTCATGTTTATAAAAGTTTTTTATTCTGAGGTATTCAATGCAGTGAAATAATGTGATATAAAATGGCTAATGTTGTATGACCAAAAAATGCTGTCTTTGTAAGTGAAAGTTTTTTTAACATCAAATATTTGACCATAAACCCCTACCTGCGTCTGACTGGCCTGGCTGCCTGGCTTTGACTTTGTGGATGAACCTCTTCCTGAGGCTTCTCATGAAAGCGTCGGCTGAGCAGCAGAAGGGCGACTCCTGACTGGAACACTCCTCCCACAGCGCCTGCAGGCTCCTCTGTTTCAGGGTGGCAGGGAGGACTAGGAGACAAGTGTCAAAGTCAAAGTCACAGTTACACAAGAGCTCACAGTGCACAGGGAGAATTGTTGGTGGTGATGAAAATTCCCTCAGTATGTGGGAATCGCAGGAATAGAGATGGATGACAGGTGAGGATATATTTTTGACACCATAACACTCATATGCTGCCACATGCTGTGCTCAAAATCCTCTGCATTTTGTACATTCTAGTTGTTATGGATACTGACTGCAGGTACTTCACATTTTAATTAGTTTTCAGTTTCTACACTTCTGAGTAGAAGCTTTTATTTATTATTATTTAAGCTTTTTCAAACGTAATAAAGGAACCAAAAACATTTTTGGTTTAGGTCAGTAATACCTAACATTATTTCCCACATATCTTTGCAAATATTTTGTTATTATTATTATTGTGAGTATGAAATGCAGGGCTGGGGAAATATATAAAGTGAAATGTCATGTTCATACACTGAACCACTTACTGTCTTGTACTGAGAAGTCATCTGTCTTCCCAAGGGACAGCTGGCCGATTTTTTCAAGTACCTCGAGTTGCCTTGATAGCTCCTCCAGAATGTCCTTGCGCACAAGGTCAGAGTCTGAACCTCTCAATGCCTGAAAGGACATATGGGTTGATATCAGGGTAAAAGCAAAGCAGTGCACTCCACAAGACATGTAGTTAAGAATGGACCACAAAAACATCTGTTACTGAGGTGGAGACTTATACACCGAGTTCATCTACTGGCAATGAGATCTCGAAATTGAACTGAGATGTGATTTTTGAGACAAGGTCCGTGCAAAAACTGCTTTCATTTAGTGGAATGAAATGATGGGTGATTTCATGGATGCTCCAGCAGTTTGGCTGTGTGAAAGAGAAGAGTCACCCTCAGTAGTACTGCACAGATGCTCAGGTGTGTCTCCAGACTCTGGTCGAGACTGAAGCTGCTTGTGCTCAGTGTGACGCTGTCTCTGCTCTCCGGCTCAGTCTGCAGGGGGTCTTCCTGTGACAAGAGCCCCAGGCTCTTCAGCATATTCTCCTTAAATGAGCTGATCCTGCAGCGACGGAGGGAGACATTTTAATTTAAGATTTAATGAGTGCAAGCCAGAATCTCTGTGCTCAGTCTGCTTCTGTGTAGGTGCTGCATGTTTTGGGCTTTTCTCATAGGCTCCTGGTAATCTCCTTATACATTTTATGATAATGTAACCAAAGTGTTTCATCTTAGGCTGTGCACAAGTGTTCTTGACAGGACCTTGAAGTAGGTAATTTGCTTTCTCTCTCATATACACGTTGAAATTTATTTCCACTAGAGGGGGCTGCAGCAACTCTGGTCTGGCTGTGGACCACTTGACCTGCCCTCAGAGAATAGACATCGCTTTGGTGTGACTGCACGCCTGAGATTACATTTTTAGAGTTTCATGACTATAAAAGCACTCAGAGTGCCCTACAGTACTGCTGTCCTTCAACCATATATGTGCACATATGGACTTCATAAAGTCAATCCCATAGACTTAGACTCCTCCCACCCTTTGCTCACTGTCTTACTGCCATTTCTGTGACCACATGGTGGCATATTGACAGACAGCAATTCATTTGGATGCTCACTATATAAAGCTGTTGTACAATGACAGAAATGTCAGGTATGTCACAACACTGCCATCTCCCAATATAAATACTGCATGCTACAGGCCATAAAAGTGGCTGTTTACCCGTGTATGTCACTATGTGAAGTTAGATCTATGAGAATTATCTACTAATATCTAATACTGATACTAGTAGTCATATCTACTCAGGGCATGGGTTGTAGCTCAGAGGGAAAAATCATTAATTTGTAGGGCATGTAGTTGCATATGAAAGCCTACTATTAAGTCTAAAGTGGCTATGAAAAAGATTTTCATACTGTCACCCACCCTGTGTCCCTGATCCGAACGCTGCCCATGCAAGAGATTTCGTCTGCGTTAAAGTCTGTGGACAGGAAGTCAAAGCTGCCCAGGACTTCTTCTACAGCTAGCGTTTCAGTGGAGGAGGTCTTGAACATGCTGAGGTCCCTCTGTGGAGTGACACAAAAAAACTTGAGTTGAGAGCGAACTAAAAACGTTTGCATTCTTTTGTAATGTGTCTAAACTGACTAACAAACTCTTTAAAGTTACTTAAGAATGAATTGGCTACATATAAAATACATACCATAAACAGATTTTTTTTTGTTGCTTACAGTTTTTGTCATGCTGCACTTTGACAGACAACAGATGGAAGTCACATGACGTTAAACCAGTTATCTCAGCCACAAAGTATGCAATACATCTGGTATATTTTACACACACAAAAGTGCCCACTCTTTGTATATGACCATACACATCAGTCAGTCAGTTCAAAGGTTGAAAAAAGAAAAAAGAAAAAAGAGAGAGACACAACCAAATCATCATAACTCACTTTTAAGACATTATTTAGGTGTTGGATCTGCTTCTCCAGTTCCCTCAGTGGTGTCTCTGTGCATCCTTCCTCCCCCAGGGCGGCTGCCAAGGCAGCCAGGAGGGTACTGATTCTCTGGGCCACGGCTATCCTCTGGGCAACGCTCACCTCCGGCTGCTGTAGGGCCTGTTCCTCCGCCTCCTCAAGTCCCACAGACACCCTTTGCTCCACCTGGGGGCCCACCTCTCCGTTTGTGTCCTGGGTAGTGTTCAGACTGCTCTCCGTGTCTGGCTCCAGGACTGGGGAAGCACCCCGGTTCTGCCTGAGGATGTCAGGGGTGCTGTAGCGTTGGAACAGGAGCAGGGAGTCACGGCGGGTCTCGTCGGGGCTCGGGGGGCTCGTGTCCGGATCGTTCTGCCAGTCGTCATCACCCCCTTCCTCCGGGAGACTCTTGTTGAGTTCATCATCCGTGGGGATGTGAAGGGAACTGCGCTTACTGATGTGGGTCTGACTGCCTCTCTCGTAGGCCGGCGACGTGTCGGACAGGTAGCTGAGCAGAGACGCTCCTCTGGACTCCCTGGAGCCCAAGGAGAAGGAGCCCCCCTCCTGGTCCTGCATCTGCCGCACCATAGACTGTCAGCGGGCACACAAACAAACAGAGCGTGGCCTTCACAAAAAACATCCTCCAGTCATCATGTGCTCAACACACTGCATCCATACATGAGCCCCAGCCATCTGGGATACATTCTGGATTCCAGGACTGCACTCGCCTTAATCTGAGGCAGACATTCTGGGGGGGGGAATCTGAAAATTCGCTGCTCTGTGTGTGTGTGCATGTGTGTGTGTGTGTGTGTTTGAGAGCGAGAGAGAAAAATGAGTGTGTGTGTGTGTGTGTGTGTGTGTGTGTGTGTGTGTGTGTGTGTGTGTAAGTGCGCATGAGTGTCAATGATCACAAACGTGTGCATGTTCGCATATGTGCGGGCACATGTGTGTGCTCCTGTCTGGGTGTGCCTCTTTGTGAACATGCTTGTTTAGAGTGAGCTCTGTCGGGATGTGAAAGCAAACACACAAGGCACGCATCATGGAGAACAGCTGTGAAGGTAACTCACAATGAAGTACTTCTCCGTGAAGCTGGGCGTGTTTGGGGGAGTCCAGCTGTACACAGAGCCTTTCCTGCTGGGAAGAGAGAGGCGGCTGGCTGAGGACACCACAGGCCTCATCTCCCCACTGTCAAACGGACTGCAGGAGAAACAGAAGAGAGAAAGGGAGAGAGAGAGGGAGTGTGGGAGAGAGGGAGGCCGAGCAGAGAGTTGTTACTGCTTGTCCACAACGTTAGAGAATTGATTTTTGTCTTTTGGGGCATACTGAAATCCTACCACCCAGATTGTTCAAAGCCAAACCCTGTCTTTATCGAGTGTTTCCCATTTGCCCAGACATGTGTAAGAGATTTGTGGACACACGATGTTAGCATAACAATGCCCAGCGCCAAACAAATGGGGGCAATGCCATGTTATGAAGTTCACAACTGGCTTTCTTTTTATTTCCCCCCTGTCCTCACTTTTTACATGCTTGCAGTCAAGCCATTCAAAACACATCTGTAAACAGCAAACATTTTTGACATTCTACCCTGCCACAGCACAGCGCAGCAGTCTGCACTCGCGCACACTTTCACTCGTAGCCTGTGGCGTGCCTGCTAGAGATCTGTGTTACGGCGTCCCTCGGACAGCAGAGAGTGCCATTGTGCTGACAGCCAGCAAGGCACCCGAGGAAATGGAACTACAGCATCATTACCGGGGGGCTGTACAGAGACGGCAGCGCCGGGCAGCAGAGGACTGGGGCTTTAAGATGTGTTTAATTTACCAAAGCTGTAAAAGGAAACCATGGAAATGTCCTCCACCTGGAGCCTGTAAACCCACTGAAATCGGATCCGTCTTAGCACAAGGGCATTGGGTGTGTGTGTGTGTGTGTGTGTGTGTGTGTGTCTGTGTGCATTTGGTATGCATTGTGTGAATGTTTAGGTGCATGTACATGTGAGCATGTGGCCATGTGAACATGTTTGAAGTGTGTGTGTGTTTTTGTGTGTGAGTGTGTGTGTATGTGTTTGATGAAAACCACAGTCTTTGTCTGTGATCAGCTGTTCTCGTCCACAGCTGGATTACGTTAAAGCGACAGTATCACTCTCTAAGGGTATACACGTTGCTGTGAGAGCTGTGAGCTCGACCCAGGGTCCCTACTCTTTCTCAGAGATACTGGGTGAAAAACTAGCGGACACAAACACCCCCTCATGCATTCTAAAGAACTCGACATCTCCAACAGCTGCTCAGAGCTGCGTTCCGACATTCTCAGACAAATGGTTGATTTGACACCGCTTTGTGTGTGAAATGGAGAATTGTGGGGTCTGGGTCATGGACATTCTTGTGCTTTCAATATTCTGCATTGTCAGCAGCATGAGAACAACTAAGATTAAATACAGCATATGGAAACAAGGGTCAGTGAAACCATATGTCAGTGGTTCCTAAACTTTTCATGGAAGGCCTCCCTTTGATAATGAGAAAAATAATTGTGCCGCTACATTTTCAAATCTGGCTGAATAAAGTATGGTTGTATCTTTGGCTATGTATCGTTCTATTCTTTGGAACGGTTTATGTTGGGCACATGTCTGTAGTATTAATAATTAGGCTAGCTATCCCTTCTAACATATAGGCTAAACGATAGGCCCGAAACATATTGTACGTACAAAGTAGGCTATAAACTCCTCACCAAATAGGTAAGTTACAAGCCACTATGCTGTGAGAGCACTGCAATACTTAATTTGAGTAGTAGTTGGTTGTTTAGGGTTCTCATTATGTTTTCTTGCCCTCGACCCTCACCCCATCTGCTGCAACTACACGCCCCCCCCCCCCCCCCTGAGGGGGCCCCCACACTTTTTGGAACCACTTTAAGGCTAAAGTAGAAAGAAACAGATAAATATTTATAGGATTGTGAATCAAGCAGGTTATGTTAGTGATTGTCTTTCTTATGCAACACCTCTCCTAAATGGTAATAGTTGTAGTCATTTTGATGAATATCATAAAGGTCCTGCTGACAGACAACAGTCACAACACAAGCACCGGGCAGAACTGTCAGAAGTTACTCAACATGGCAGGTTTCGTCAATGCAACCATGCTACTAGCCAGTTTATTTTGCCCGTAGAATACATACTTCCATATCACCTCCAGCTGCAGCTTGATGGTGCCTAGTTCTGTAATGTCCACCACCATCAGTTGAGGCCGCGACATGAAGAAGTCTGCACTTTTACACGTAACCATGCCAACCAAACTGGAACCCAAACCCTTCACTTCTGTCACCTGTGGGACAGACAAGCATAGCAGCAGGTTATGCTACTTTGAGGGGAATGTCAGTAGAAGTTTAGTCTAACTACTCCTGTCCATGTCCATTGTAGACAGACAGCCCTGGCCCTTAAAGGTCTAGTCTGCAATTCTTGCGAAAGGTTGCTGATATTTGAGCTCAACCTTGATAAAAGTAGATTTTTTTTTAGTAATCCAAAGAATTATTCTGGCACTGTATCGGTGCTTAGTCAACTGCAAAACTGATTAAAATATCTCTTCAAATTCAAAGCCATCAGGATTGTTTTAACAGGATTTAAATGCTCTCATGAATTTGGATTATGAGGCATTAGCTGAACATTTGGTTTTTCCAGCATTGCTAATCATCATTGGGTGCCAAAGCCAGAGACTCAAAACAAAGGGCTGGAAGTTGTCTGTTATCACTGCCCCCACACAGCTGACCTTCATGGGACATAGTGTTTGGACAGGTGTGCGCCAGGTTCGGGGGTAAAGAGAATGGCCTGGCACCACTTGGCTCTCACCTTTATCTCAAAGTTCTCGTGAATGTGAGGGAAGAAAATCATCTCCTCTTCATCCCAGTGCTGTCTGTCATCCGACTGGATTTTCCCCCGTATCCGCCAACGCTGACGCCCCAGCCTTATCAGCACCTACTCACAGGGAAGGACACCGTGGGTAAACCTGTAAGGGCTATGCTTGCATAATAATGCTGCACAATGAGGCCCATGGCATGTAATATAATGAACCACCAATGATAAGAACAATTGAGAAATCCTCAAAGCAATTGATCAACCCAACCCACACAGACAAAAGCAAACGTTTAGCACTGATAAAATACCAACGTTTTTTTTTATTTAATTTTTTTAAAGAGTTTTTATTGGAACAATTATTTATTGGACCCAAAGGTTCCATTCTGTTAATGAGAACCATTCAATGAAAGATCAAGATAAGGAGTAGGAGGACAGCTAAAAGCCTTACCTCATACTGATCCCCTGGACAGAGCCTTGCAAAGCCTATCAGTCCTGTTGGAGGGGATTTTGGTGTTTCTTGAGTAACTTTTAACTTGAGTCATTTTTGTCTATGTAATTGCAACAGGCAATATATCTGACAGTTACATTACCTTTCATCTTGATTTGCAGTTCTCCCAGGAGAATCTCCAGCTCTCCCTCGACTACACACATGTCCTGGAAATCAAATCTCAATCAGTTGCATAATGTGACACATTGCATCTGCTCCTTTCCCTAGAGCGAACTGTTAATGATGGAGATGAAGCGAGCTTGGGCGCTAGATTGCCATGTTTATGGAGATGTAATGTCATCATATTCCATCACTCATCTGTGAATCTTCACGACATATATGAGCAGAGAGAGGGATGTTTAAGGACTGCTGTGACATCATGTTAGCCTTGTGTTGGAATGGTGTTAAAAATGTGATAGTCGCATGTTTTTGAGGAGCATCATCATTGAGGAGATCTATAATGTGTAATGTGATCTTTGACATTGTTTATACTTACAAAACAGGTCAGACACTTGCCTGTGAAGGCTTATTTTAAGAATTGTATTCATTGTTTTTTAATCAGTGTATTAATGTATTTATGCTGTCCATGGAAGATTAACCTATGCCTTCTGTAAACCCAGTGCTACCAAACTACACAAACCATAAATGAAGAGAACACATCCCAAGATGAGAGTGATGCAATATAAGCTGAAATGTCTTCTCCAAGGAGGTTTCACTTGTGGTCACATAGATTGATCTCTGAAAAGTCCTGCTCTAACTGATGTGAACCATCTGGTCCATTTAACCACTAACTACCCTCAGCAGAGTTGTGGGGGGAATCCCTCACGTGTGTGCTGTTTAATCAAACAGTAGCACTTGTTTGACCTTTCATGCCCTGTCTGCGCCATCTTTAGCACCTCTAAAAGTCTAATGGTCTTGTTTTTGTAGCAGGAAGAAGATTAATGAGTGGAAGACTTTGACCTGTAGTGACTAACGTCTATAGATCTGCCGTGGGATCTCTGCTTAGTGTTTTAGCCAGGAAACAGTCGCGCATGCCTGCCCCTGACAGGACGTGACCCGTACCTCCAGACTGATTCGGTGGCTGCGGTTGAGCTCCATTAGGCTCTCTCTCGACGCACGGGTGGAGGGTGAGAGAGAGAAAGCCCTCTTCATGTTCATGGCACCCTTACACAAGCGCCACTGGATGCAGTACGACTCATACAGCTCCTCAACCTGTACATCAAAAGACCCAGCATTAAAGCCACTGTTTTTCTGGTCATTTAAAAAAATATGCTCCTTTTTTGTAAGGTGATGACAGGCTATCATTAAATGTTATGATTTCTGAGATATTTGCCACACATCCCTCAATTCAATACCTTCTTGTACATGATCTGTGTTGAGTTTTCTGACTCACTACCTCTTTAAACTCCAAGTATTGGCAAAAGGGACAACAAATAGGAAAAAAATAGCCTCTGACTGGTTGTCATGGAAATAGTTACCTTGCTGATGTGGAACTCCAGTCTTCTAATATATCGCTCCAAAGCACGGATCTCCTGCCATTGTCAGAGGACAAAGTTCATTACAAGAAATCTGAAATAAATCATCTTTGTCATGCTTATCCACACTTTCTAAAACGCATGTCAAAGCAAGAACCATTCCAGAGGGACAGATAAATTGTTTGTCTTTACGTGACTATATACAGTGGGGAAAATAAGTATTTGAACCCCTACCGATTTCGCAAGTTTGGCCACTTGCAAAGAAATGTGTGATCTATAATTGTAATAGTAGGTGTATTTTAACAGTGAGAAACAGAATATCAACAAAAAAATCCAGAAAACTGCATTTTATAACATTTATGACTTAATTTGCATTTGATGCAGAAAATAAGTATTTGAACCCCTAGCAAAACATGACTTAGTACTTGGTGGAATAACCCTTGTTGGCAAGCACAGACGTCAGACTTTTCTTGTAGTTGGTCACTAGGTTTACACACATCTCAAGAGGGATTTTGGTCCACTCCTCTTTGCAGATCCTCTCCAAATCCTTAAGGTTGCGTTTTCAATGGGAGGGAATGAGGTTCAAGCCCAATATGCCATGTTACATGGCCCCATCCATAGTCCCCTCGATGCAGTGGAGTCGTCCTGTACCCTTGGCAGAGAAACAGCCCCAAAGCATAATGTTTCCACCTCCATGCTTGACGGTGGGGATGGTGTCATATTCAGCAATCTTCCCCCTCCAAACGCGGCAAGTCGAGTTGATGCCAAAGAGCTTGATTTTAGTCTCATCTGACCACATCCTGTCTCCCAATCCTCCTTAAAATCATTCAAGTGCTCATTGGCAAACTTCAGACGGCCCTGTACGTGTGATTCCTTGAGCAGAGGGACCTTGCGAGTGCTGCAGTACTTCAAACCATTACGGCGTAGTGTGTTGCCAATGGTTTACTTGGTGACTGTGGTCCCAGCTGCCTTGAGATCATTCACAAGCTCCCCCTGTGTAGTTCTGGGGTTATTCTGCACCTTTCGGATGATCACCGATACCGCACGAGGGGATATCTTGCATGGAGCCCCAGACCTAGAGCGATTGACAGTTGTTTGGTGTTGCTTCCATTTACGAATAATCGCACTAATAGTTGTCTGCTTCTCACCAAGCTGCTTGCCGATGGTTTTGTAACCCATTCCAGCCTTGTGCGGGTCTACAATCTTATCTCTGACGTCCTTGGTCAACTCTTTGGTCTTGTCCATGGTGGTGAGGTTGAAGGTGTGAAGTATAATTATTTGGACAGGTTTCTTTTATACACGTCACCAGTTGAGATCAGGTGTACCTTGTTAGGCATAATGAGGACTAATCTGTGTGCTTCTTGGGCACATAACTGGTCATTGGGAGCCAGAATTCTTGCTGTTTGCTTGGGGGTTCAAATACTTATTTTCTGCATCAAATACAAATAAAGTCATAAATGTTATAAAAAGCAGTTTTCTGGATTTGTTTATTTGTTATATTCTATTTCTCACTGTTAAAATACACCTACCATTACAATTATAGATCACACATTTCTTTGCAAGTGGCCAAACTTGCGAAATCGGCAGGGGTTCAAATACTTATTTTCCCCACTGTATAGACAGAAAACTCAAGTGTGAATCTTTGACCACACAGCTTTTTAAGAGCAGTAGGGTCAGGGTGAAGATTTGAACCAATCCAAACCGCATTACATTTGAGGTGAACAAAGAATCATGAGCATTTCACAGGCCAGAATACTGAGGTCCTAAAATCTTGCTTCTAAGTACATGCTTGGCGTTCTCTTGTATAGAATTACAGAGAATGGATCCTACAGTTTATTGAAAATGATTGCCCTTAATGAACCTCCTTTCTGTCTGGCAAAGGGTTTGCAATGAAACCAGAAGACTTCAAAACAGTGCCTTACCTTCTCTAAGTCATACAGGAAAGCCTGAAAAGACAACGACAGAGAGGATTAGACCAAACTGGAAAATGTTCATGCCATGTTCGTAAGGTAGTTAATCAAGTATAAGTAAACTGTAGTCGTTGTGTGACACACTTTTTGTGAGCTGTTCAGCACACACAAACATGGCGCACACTCTATCACACATGCCCTGTTTAGTGGCTACAGGCTATTTGTTGTGACTGTGCTGACACTGAGGAAGAAAAGTAAGCTTAGATTTGTGGTTATGGTTAGAAAGGGCTAGGTGCCATTTAGATTTACAGGATTAGGCTTGGCATTTGTTTGAGGTTAAGGTTTAGCTTGGATTATGGTTTTTGATGTTTGGTACGTTGTTGTCGTTTTTTTCCGGTTTTTTTTAAGGTTATTTGACAATTCTTAAATGTACTGTAGTCTTTACTTATGAGCACATTATCAGCTATTTAATAAAGCATAATTATGCAGAGTTGAACCTTAAAATAAAGTTACCCTATATTCTTCCACAACCACAGATGTGTCACAGATATACAGAGGTATGCATTTGTATGCTTTTAAGTGTATTTGCAATGTGTATAAAATAAGATTTTATAGTGCCTGCCCAGGATAATAAAGCTTCAATCTAACTAAATAACTGACTGTCTAAATATCTATCTAACGAATTCGCTAACCATGTGCTCACATCGCTGTGAAGCACTGTTGTGTTTTCTGTAAAGTTCTTGCAGCACAGAAAAAAAGGGCAATTGATGGCTCTGTAAGGGCTGGCTCACCAGTCTGGAGTTCCTCTTAGTATCCCTCTGCTGGGACGACAGGAAGTCCATCTCAGTCTGATGGCACTCTAGGTACTCCCTAAGAGCACAGCACAGAAACAAATGAAATTACCATGACAACTCTCAACGGTCCGCACTGCAGCAGTTGAAGGACGAGCGTCGTGTGTTTTTGAAAACAGAACCATAACTGCTTTGTTCCATAGCAGCAATAGTCCGTGTGAGAGTGTCTCAGTGGAGTACAAGCTTCAGGTTTGTGCAGAACTCGCCTAATTGTTTCACATCACTACAACAGCATTCAAAACCATGAAAGCTACACGTCTGATAAAGTCATTATACTCACTTCAGCCCTTTCCGTAAGGCCTGGAAGATTTTGTCCACCTGCTCAGGCTGCTGGCCCCAGATATGGCTGTTGATTCGGCTAGAGATTGGCATTCGGGGAGATTTCCCTGACAGGACTTTAGTCCTGAGTGAGCTGCGCACTGAGGAGGTCCTGCAGAGCACACACAGGGCAGGAGAAGATGAACTATACCCCACTTCTCAGTCCCAGCTCTGTGTTATTTGATTCTTTTTAGAGCAATTGTACATTTGGGTACTGAATCTTATCTAACATACCTGTATACTACATACTACATACATACTCGTATAAGGCTTTTTACCATACTAAGCATTTTTATCAAGAGCCCAATACTAGAGACCATTAAATCATCACAATCTCAGAAGTCTTTGACACCACTGAACCTCACTGAAAACAACGTAACAGCTATAGAAATGAGCAGACAAATGAATAGTGGAATAGCATGAGCTTGAGAGAGGAAGTATATTCCACTCTTTGGCCTTGAGAACATCGCATGACATTTGACCCCTCTCTGTTATCACATTTGTGTTCCAGGAAGTAGATCATTACATTCTTGGGGTTTAGATTTCCCAGTTGAAATCTTAGTCTAACCATCATGCTTTTTTCCCTCAAAGAAGTTCATCTTTCATTGATGCAATTCATTGTTGCTAATATATAGGTAGTTGTATTACACTGTACTAGTTTTTGCGGTCAAATCATGTGGAATCATGAACATGACTCAAGGCGATCTAAGTAGGATGTGGGGGTGTAGTGGGCGGGTGGAGGATTGAGCTCATGTTATGGAATGTGACTGGGTGACATTGTTTATGTGAACCTGAAGACACAGTCCAGTGGGGTAGTCATTCCCACTGGGGACTCACGCTAGCAGCTGCAAGGCTTGCATAAGTGATGCTGAAGGGTCATACCCTTCTCCTCTCTACATACAAACTCTTTCTCTCTCTCTCTCTCTCTCTCTCTCTCTCTCTCCTTCTCTCGCTCTCTTTCTCTGTCTCTCACTCATTGTCTCTTTAACGTCCACCCACCCAACTCCAAATACACACATGCACACACAAAAATTCCAGAGTGACAAAAACTCTCAAGCAGATGAATGTTGATTAAACCTCTCACTCATCACATCCATACACACATACATTCCAGTCGGTCCTGTATATGTACGGTATACCCCACATTCCCCTACAGAGCTTAACTTAAGAGAGGTAAATACCAAGGCATTTGTATTGTCATCCAGCAGGATCTTATATCCAGAATAACGTGCAGCACAGAGAAAACACATGCGATGTTAGATTGTCAATGCTTTTGAAATCTGCATCCCTGACCCTGGTGGCCATTGGGGTTACTTTGCTTGGTTTTGCATTGCTTAACATAGTCAATGTCTTGCTCTTACCATAGACCTACACTTCGCTGTCTCATGGCCCGTAATGGGACTGCAAACCATAAACAAATCTACAAAAGCTTTGGGAACTCGAAGAGACTCCAAGTTAATTCTGTTTTTTTGGCCAGTGTCAGCATCACAACGTGTTGATAGATAACATAAATGGCCTCTTGAGCTGGGGTAGATAATCTTAGCACACTTAACAACAAAGTTAAGAAGATCTGTCTTCACACAGAAACATACACCTTTTTAGAGTATGAGGTGTCTTAAATACTGTATTTTGTATACTTCCCTTCAGATGAGGACACTTAGCCATTATTGGTGCTACAACAGTACCTCAACGTGTCATGATGAGAGTGTTGGATTATGGGTAATAGAAGCAGGTCTCTCTGACATGTGTTTTAATGTGAGAGGAATGTAAGGTTGTGTTACCTGCGCCTGCCGCTCACCGAGCCGTAGCCGGTGAAGGAGCGACTCCTCTGCACCATGCCGCTCTCTGCTGGGAACTGAAACCGCAACTTCACCGACATGCCCCCTCTCCCTGGACACATGTACACACACGCACACACACACACACGCACGCACGCACGCACGCACGCACGCACGCACGCACGCACGCACGCACGCACGCACGCACGCACGCACGCACGCACACACACAGACACACACACACACATACACACATATACACTTTCACAAATGCAGAAGATACTTAAGAATATTCATGAAAGATATTCCATAACATTTGCACTTCAAACACATTCCAAGCACCTCTCACACATAAATGGAAGCAGTATAACCTCTGGGGAAAAGATACTCTCTTTCCCACCATGGTCATATACATTCTCATGTACACAGACACAGAGACGCGCACACACACACACACACACACACACACACACACACACACACACACACACACACGGTAGTGTGTATGTGCTTCACGTTGAGCCTCACAATGCAAAAGCCCCTCACCCCCCCCCCAACCAACCCCACCACCACCTCAAAGCAGAAAAGCACCCTGGGTGACAGGCCACCACATTTTCTCTGGTGAAAAAATGTCTATCTCCGGCTTTGTCCTCTTCTTCTTCATGCCATATTTTCTTTCCCCTTTGTTATTTCACTCCCTGCTTGGATACATTCCTTACCAGCCACATGTGTACCCAATCTCCTCGCTCGTCCTCGCTGCGCAACTCTCTCTCTGTCAGAGGAGGGTCAATGCTGGAGCCCTCAAATGATTAAGTCAAGGCACATTTGGACTACCCTGACACTTTCTCTGGACTCTTTCCCTTGCTTGTTTCAGCAAGCACGGAGGCAAAGCTGTGGCCTCTGTGGGCCACCGCTGTCAACACCGCTGCGGTGGATGAGGAGAGGAGTGTGTGTGAGTGTGTGAGTGTGTGTGAGTGTGTGGGGGAGAGGAGATGTCTTGATTGCGAATGCAGAAGCATCCTCTCCGGTCGTCTCTCTGCCTCTCTCTTGAGCTGTAACTCACGTCCTGCTTCCTACAGAAGGAGGAGAGAAGGGTCCTGGGGGTGGTGTGGGGTGTGTGTGTGTGTGTGTGTGTGTGTGTGTGTGTGTGTGTGTGTGTGTGTGTGTGTGTGTGTGTGTGTGTGTGTGTGTGTGTGTGTGTGTGTGTGTGGCGGGGGGGGGGGTGTTCAGCAGTGGGATGATGGAGCTCTGTGCTGGTGGAGAGAGGGCGGCTTGGCGGCTGCCACACTCCCAGGGGTGGTTGCGTGAAACGCAGGTATGGCTTTGGGGGGAGCTAAGAGTCTGGGCTGGATGGCTCTTTCCACTCACACACAGAAAGAAATACATCTGAGGTCTTGGATTGCAAACGCAGGATCCTGTTTATCGTAAATCACAGAGGAATAACAGAATAATACCCATTCACATCTTACTTATAAGTACGATATACTGTATATACACAGGAAAAGATGTTAAATTCCTTGTGCTACTGGTTGGGGACCTCTCGCTGTCACACGCCAGTACTCATACTTAACAACCTAGCCTAAGTATTATAACACATCAGGGTGCACTAAACCCAACAATTAACAATGTACAAATCATTAGAGCTGCAGTAAAAGTCACCAGTGAGCTGATTAAATTAAGCTACGGCACAGTTCTGCCGTAAGTGTACTACATCATAGCAGACTTGAAACATATGTTACACTGTACACAGTGCCTCAGCACAACATTAACTGACAAACAGAAGAAAAAAACACGGCACCATATGGCAATTGGAAATTCCCCTTGTCACCGTTTTGAAGAGTTCACTTACACAAGCGAGGGGCTCCAGACAGGACTCATTATGCCCGTGAAGAGGTAAACACTAAACAGCTCTTTTTCCATGTGTTCGGGGAGAGTGTAAGGGGAAAGGCGGATAAATATTTACGTCCACAACTAAACATGTGTTAGCAGGAGAAATCCTTACGGCAGCCTTAAACGTCAAGCTGTACCCCCACAGGGAATCACAGTACAATATATACAACATGCCCAGTGTTACGCACAGAAGAATCTCTGTCCAACACTTTTAGATGATCCCTGGGCAATATCGGTTCTTATTATTATTGGTTATATTTAATTTTTCCACTGCAATGATCCACGTTTACTGCTTTGGAGTGTTTTATGGGTCATATGTATTTAGGTTAAGTGTATGTCATTGACTGTGGAATGAAGTTGTCTGGGTATTTAAGTGAGTTCCCAAATAAAGGACCACTGTTTCACTGACTTCAGTTTACTGGATCATAGTTGAAATCCCCTCACAACCATATGCAGTGCAATGGATATGAAAGCTTCCACTACTCTGTATTATCTGTGCAAACTCCTGAATGGCCATGGCCTTCATAAGAGGATACTTTGCCCACAGCAAATGAAAGAGTGGGCGAGAGTCCACCCTACTTAAGAAATTGTTTAAAGAAACACCCAAATCATCTGAAAACCGTTAACTGTTAGCAACCCACTCAACACAAGCTTGTCCCTCTGGAAGTTAAGCAAATTAGTCCAATGTGCCTGAGAGGCTGTTGACACAAACAAGCCTCTCTCCCACTTTCTAAACGTACTTCACACGTCACTGCTACAAACACAGCACTGATGTGTGTGTGTGTGTGTGTGCAAATCGTATGCCGTTTGCATAGTTAGTTAACGGTTGTGTATTTGCCTGAGGAGGGGTGGTTTAGATGCAAGTGGTGTGAAGGAGGCCATGCGCACCAGAGCTGACTGGGGTTACTCAAGCGCTTTGAATCTGGTCACTGTGTTAAATTAGACTCCTCTGCATGACAAGCACTGCTGCTTAAGAGCCTGGGCCAGATGAAATATTAGTACAGGAATCAAGTCCAAGTTGGGAAAAAAATGTTTTAATACAACAGAACTTTTTTTGGCAGATCTCATAAAAATCCTGGTGTGTGAGTAAGTGTGTGTGTGTGTGTGTGTGTTTGTGTGTGCGTGCATGTGTGTGTGTACCTGTGTGCATGCGTGCATGTGTGTGTGTGTGTGTGTGTGTGTGTGTTTTTGTGTCGTGTGCGTGCATGTGTGTGTGTGTACCTGTGTGCATGCGTGCATGCGTGCATGTGTGTGTGTGTGTGTGTGTGTGTGTGTGTGTATGCATGTGGCTCCAAATACAAAGAGGTGAGCGTAAGGGTAAGAGATGAAGATGTAATTCATTTCAACAGCTACATGTTTTTCATTTCCACATAGTTCTCTCTTTTTCCAAATCATGGTAATAACGGGTGGCTGTTGACCCTCAATGATGACTGTTATCATCCAGGGTGTGAATATTTTCAGAAAAGGCAACAGTTCTATCAGATCATCAAAAGTCAAATAATGCAGGTCCCTGTTTGGAAACTGTGAACTCTGTCCAAAGCTCACAGTGCAGTGGACATAGTTAAGTTTAATGAGTACTAAAGCACCTGATTGGATCAGTGATGTTTAATGAGTATTAAAGTACCTGATTGGATCAGGTGCTCTCAAACAAGCAGCAGCGCTACTGTATACATCCAGGGCTTTGTTTGTCAGGCAACAAAGCCTGTTAACAAGCAGCTTTAGTTTATCTCATTAATAGAAGAGGATTATGGGTAGAAGGGTAATCAACTTAGTTCAGGTCCTTTATAAGGGCTCTAAGTCACTGCCCGAGATACTCCAGTGTACAGCTCTCCCACTGTGCTTGCTGGCAATGTGTAGTGGCATCCCGGCAGCTTAGTTTTTGAATTTAGATATTGACTGCTGTGATCTTCCTTATCCTTCCCCTCCTTGTCTTTCTCCTGAAACTCATTTGCAATGCATGATTCTGAAAGAAAGTGTCTGCCATGTTTAATGGATTGTTCTTTTTGGCACATGTCAGTGTTTACTTTTGTGGTGCTCAGCCACCATCTGGGGGGCTAACGTTTCTCTTTCCTACCGCCATAAGGTATTTCAGGCATAGTTTTTCACTGAGGAAAGAGCCCCCAGGGGAGGGTTAGTCATGAATGAACGTCCCTGAGCTGGACCCCACTCCTCTGGAGCCACGCCATAGATGACGGACGACAGAGGGGCCCAATCTCATAAACATCACAAAGTGCTGCTTCACCACCTCCCCAGCGCAACCTGGAAGGGCCTCCTCGATGAATTCATCACCCAGAAAGACAAACACTTAGGGTGTCTATGACTGAAATCTAAAATGCATCACAAGTCTTCGCTGTCCATAATATGCTGGCTTAGATGTGAAGGCTGTGTGAGTGTGAGGTGCTCTGCTGTTACCAATAAATGATGTGATGATTGTGAGGATTTTTTCAAACAAAGACCTCAAGCAATTCAATTTAAACAGTGCAGGCAGCCAAGCACTAATATGAAAGTCAGCAGAATTTAGCCAGCCAGTCTTAAACCTGTCTGGATTCTACAGGTTAGCCACTAAACATTCCAATGTTAAGGGCTGCTAATAAAACTTATGGAAGTCTGTGGTTCTCCGGTGGTGGTGTGTGGAAAAACCAGCCAAAACAAATGTACAAATCCCTTTTTGTCTGGCAAGTGGTGGCTTACTCCGTACCATTAAATACACCACTTACGCTTCAAATGTGGTTCCTCATCTTACCTGAAGACTGTAGAAGCACAGATCTATTGGGGCTTAGCATAGTGTGCCATAGCAATGTGTGCTTTCAGCACTGTTTGCTCTGGGGTCTTTAAAAGACATTAACTTGAGCGTGTATGGGGGCAAAGGGAGCACGTTAATCTTTTGGCCCATGGCGCACCAGCACTCTGGCTTCCCAGGGCTGGCCCTCTGTCAGACACAGCGGATGACAGAAACATGCCTTCGCCGGCATTCATTTGCAGAGATAGAGGGCTGGAAGTAGGGGACAGAGGTAGCTCTAGAGGAAATGGACACTCAGTGTGTAAGCATTTTTTTAGTGAGCAGCAAAACAGCATTGCTTTAGATCTGATTTTTGTGTTGGCTGTTGATTTGTTCTTCGAGTGTATTGTCTATTGTGGACTAACGTACACTTACACTTTCCAAAAACACATGTGTGATCGTGCCATGCTATTACATTACCGGTGCTTGTAATAGAACAAAGATCAGTCATGACCATCCAGTGATCTAATTCAATGGGAATGAATTCAGATACAGTTTAAAACAACACTCAAGGGGACTAGGAGCTAAAAGCAGCCCCTCGTGCCTGTCTCAAGTGAGTTTGTGTAGGTTTTCCAAGGGTTCAGAGGCCTTGAGGCTCTCTCGTAATGCGAATGATATACGATCAACATGTGTGTGTGTGTGTGTGTATGTGTGTGCAGACTGCAGACATGTGCATGTGTGTGTTTGACTTTCTGTTTATGTGTAATGTATGTGTGTGTCTGTTGTCTTTGTGTAATGGTGCACGTGCTTGTGCGCTTGGCTCATTGAGCTTGTTTTATGTTTGAATGATGGAGTCTAAAAGGACAGATCACACATCTCCACACAGCCCCACAAAAAGTGCACGTAAATCACTGTGAGGTCAGCAGTAATTGGTAGGACCACCGTACCCCCCCCTCCCCAATGGGACCCAAAGGAGTCTGTGGACTCAAGCACACCTCTCTCTCTTTCTTTCTTTTTCTGACAGACACACGGCACAGACACACACACAACCACATACATTTTAGTTGCCATAAGGGAAGTCCTGTCATAAAGCCCAAAACAGGACTGTGAATGCATTGTAAGCCTAGGTGCTAATTCTCACTCTTATCACTAAAAAACAACATAAAGCTTTATAATGAATCAAATGTGCCTTGCAGGATGTTTGATGGATGGTTGGAATGCTTTCCCCAGATGCTGCCTCTATTTGGGAACCGTTGTGGTCTGGGTTTGACACTCATTCCATGGTAATTTATGATGCACTTTCCCCAGTAATCAATTCCTGACCATGGTCTTAAACTTCAAAACTTTATCACATACAAACGTTTTGTGCCTCCTACTTCAGGATTATGGTATGGATCACCTTCACGACACTTAGCATTTACGATAAAGATTATGGTATGGATCACCTTCACAGCACTTAGCATTTAGGCTAAAGGCTATGCCTGGACTCCACGTACATCCTCCATCATATGAAAGAGTTAAAAAAAAGATTTTCATCATTCTCACAAATGACTTGGAGGGAATGTAAGACACAACTCTGTTCAAAGTACAGACATCATTTGTATCTGTGAGTGAAGAATGATGACTGTGGATGAAAGCCAGAGCTCGGAGCCAAATACAGCGAGAATCCTCGGTCAAACAATGGGAAGACTGAGAAGACTTGGGTTTGTAATCCTGAACAGAGAAGACCCTCTTTGACTGATGATCCCATGCTCTCTGTTTCTTTGGCACTTCTGCGCCCCAAAGATATGTGAATCTGTTTAAAAGTCGTATTAGTTTGCTTTTCTTGGCTTCCTGCATAGAGCATTTTCTCTCTCTCTTCAACTCCTACCAAGGAGCAGGTTGCAGAGAACATAACAAAGTTCAGCACACAATCTATTCACCTCATTCAGTATCTGTCGTTGCGTTCAGAAAAATACAGATTTATGTGTTTGTTTATTTAGTTTATTAAATTATTCAAAATTTTTTTGCATGAGTGCACACTGACAATTTAGGCCTGCACATGTCCATTCCAAACACTTTTGGGTGTTTTTGGGAGGAGGTGACAGATTTGTGTAAATATGAAAGCCAAAATGAGCCTTAGACGCATACCATGCCAAATCTCCTTCATTAAAACAGGAAATGCTCTGCGTGGATGAGGGGCAGACTCTCCCAAGTTTTATTCATCATCTAAACAAAACTAAAGCACTGCCTCACCGATCACGTGGTATCTGAGCTACCACTTGAAAGCACAGAAGTGGCCTCTCTGAAACAGTGACAAACCAGAGAAAGGTTCAATTAGGGATTCCTTCAAGTTTTCAGCATTTTTTTCTTTGCTGTTTTGTTGCAATTTTAATAGATCCCAGAGCTTTGGGGAGCCAGGCATCCTGTTTTTGTGGAATGCCATATGGGTTATAGGTTTGGGGTAGTCTGCTGAGGCGACCATGGGAATAGAGGGAACCAAGAACACAACAGTCTTCCCCTTGACTTCAAGCGCCCTTGGGACGCATCTGCAGCTCTTCCTGCTAAGTGAAGTATCTATTTATATTGGCACAAGCAATGATGCTTCCAGCAGAAGTCACAGGGATGAAAATATTGCAGAACCAGCAAGAGAACTCTGGAAATTAATCTGTGATAATGAAAATGTCACTTTCCAAGTATAGATCATACAGGTCTAAAGTACCTGGCTGATACTCTCTCTCTCTCTCTCTCTCTCTCTCTCTAGACGTTATTTGTTTTTCAGGTTATTTAATCAGATTTTTGAACTCATGTTTAGCTACTATTGCACTGACTTATCACACATATGTTTAGCTAGTATTGTTCTGACCAATCAGAAACAATCACACCTCTCTGTGTGGCAGCTCATTTCTGCCTTTGTCCTCAGCTCAGCTCTTGGGTGGCTGGTGTAAGTATGTTCATTCCTGCCATTGCATGCACCATTGCAATTAGTGGCATCATCCTCCTAACCAAATGTAATGTGCTGTTTTTGTTCAGCAACCAAAGTATTTGTTCTTGGTGTCCTTGTTTTTTTTTTTACTTATTTGACTGGGGGGTAGCTAAAACTAAATCAAATGGTAAGTAATGCTGGTCCCTTTGGAAGCTCAAATGTCTATTACATTATGAGGACAAAACTGGGCACAGTCACAAACTCTTTTAGAAAGCAGCAACTCACCCACTCTTTTAAAACTGTTCACTATGTCTGTAGGCAGATACACTACTGTATAACTAACACATGCTAGACCGCTCAGCATTGATTTTAAGAGCCCTTATAAAGCTAACCACATAATGATGCTTTCAAAGGCAGGATCCCTATGAGAATGGTAAATGTTACATTGATGGAATAGTATCTCATCTTTGCACAATAGTCATCATGGGAGAACAGCACCCCTTACTTCAGTTATATAAACATGTTTTAGGTTTCAGAACTTCCGAATGATACTCCTATAATGTCAGTCACATTCCATGACCTTGCAGTTGAATGCTATCTTGTTTTTTTTCAGAATTGGGTGTCTTTAGACTTGAGGTCAGAAAGGATTATCTGTCTCCACCATAGGCTGTTAGGGTAGCTGTCCCACTGGCTTGTATTTGATGTGCAAATGACCTAATCTTTCCTGTACATTCTTTAGTGTTTTCTCTTTAATAGAAGTCTTATGTTTCATGCAAAGGGTGATTGAGAAAGAAAGAAAATAAGAAAGAGAGAAAGAATGAAATATGTCAACATGGAGTGTTCTCTCTCTCTCTCTCTCTCTCTCTCTCTTTGAGGAAAACTCAGGGAACCCCTGAGTTTTAATAAATATTCATACTATACCTTTATACTAGTATACCGCCATTTCCTATGTTTAAAACTCCAGCATTTCTGTACTGCTGCCAATCTGTTTATACAGGAATAATGCTCTTCCTCCCCATGTGGAAAGTAGATCTTAAATCTGATTGTTATTCTTTGTCTTGTCTTACTTCAGGGTCTCAATTGGCATGTGTTGCATAAGCAAACCCCCTACCTCCATCACTAGTACCCTTACAGATCATATTTTCAGCTGGAAATTGTGTTATGAGATCAAAACAGTCAAGGTTACTCTTGCAAAAAAGTCACAAAACACCCATGGTATACTGTAAGTACCATGATTATTCAGTGCTATGATCAAACATTTGGAATAGCAAAATAGTTTGTTTTATAATGGTATATGTTCTTTGTGTTTCTTTGTATTCTGCAGTCTTGTTACGAAAGAGTGTCTGACCATGTATTGCTTTGGCCACCTATTTTTGGATGAATCCTATGCAATCAGTTTTGTCTGAATGGACGAAAGATTGCTGACTCCACTGAGTTGTCTTGGCTCTCTATCTTTGATATGGACAGCAGAAAGCATCATGGGTAATTGGGCGTTTGCTATCTCTAGGAGAGCAGCAGTCAGTCTAAGAGAGATCGCTTCAACATGTGGACACCAGATAGGACCTGTGTGTCTCAGTGCAAGACATAAAACGGGGGGCCACCATGTTCACCAACTGTAAACAGTACTGATTGGTAACGTTCACTACACCGGCTAATGAATGATCACAACAAAGAGAATATGGAAATAGCACAATTGAAATAATTATCTGCCACACTGACAGATAACTGAAGATTGACCTCCTAATTTAATAAAAAGACTGTTAATGTAACTCACATGTCTTCTTTCAATAATCTGCAGGCAATCTGGTCTTTTAAGTATCCTAAACTCTTTGTAACAACAAAGGGGAACTGTCATGTGACCTCCTCTGTTAACTGTTGTGTGATTACACAGTCAGAGTGATTACATAAGGCTTCATTGATCATTTATAACAATTGATAGTTAGTAATAATCTACTTTGCATGAACAACAACAACCACAAAAAAAAAAAATGTGTACATATACTTTGCGTAAAGCTGGCAAGAACATCATTGGATGAATAACTTAAAACCCGAGAACACTATGGGGGATTGTGAATTAAAATTAGCTCGCAAAAAATATACTTGACCCTGTGTTTGATTACTCAGGCCTGACAGGGAAAATGTGGGAAATTCTTTTAAACTGACCATGAACTCCTTTAGTCAACACAGGGTTAGAGGGTCCCACCAACTCAAGCAGATATTTGAAAATCAGTTATGTCATACTGTTATCAATTGAATATGACACCATAGGCTATTAGGAAGTGCATAGATTCCAGCAGTCTAAGCCAATCAGTTACTGAAATTATTTATAGATCTTGGTGACAGAATGTCACTTGGTAACATGTGAGGGTATATGTCATACACAATTATTAAACATAATATCAAATATCACATAAGATAGTGAATGAAACATTGAAACACCTTACTTACTACTTGATCTTCAGCAGTCCAGATCACATTATATATATATACATTGAGGTTGCTTAAAACTTTAAAGAGGCTATTATCACAACAGGCTAAGTTTCCATCCAAACAAAAGCACCCTGTCCTCAGTTTGATGCATCCTAATGAAATAATAAAATTCGATTTTTTTTTTTAAATACTCTTCTCACGCTGGAACATTCCAGGCCTGAATTTTCTCCACTTTCCTAGTTTCCCATTTCTCAAGTGAGCAGTTCAATATGGAATTTGGTTTCAGTTTCTCACGGAAGGGCATAGGCAATGGTGGGGGCAGTTGAAGATGGTGGGGTTTTGGGATGGGGGAAGTGAAATATAACTGTGCGCAAGTGTAAATTAAATAGCACAGCCAACCACCTAGTGACCCAAGCCTGTGAGGGGGTAGGGAACCTGTTAGGGTTTTCCACAGATGCTGCTTTTGATTAACGCATAAAAAGGAACCCTGTATTGGAGGTGATTAGTCATCCAATGGCACATATTACAAACTGTTTATTTTGCCTCTGTAAGATTACTACCATTATCTACAGTCTTTATACATTCAGATGTATTCATTTTGCACTCGTCCTCAAATAAGTAAAGGAGAAATGTCTTCTGCCTGCCCTGCACTGTAGCCCCCGGAGATATATATTAGCTCACGATTTTCCAGCTACACGTGCCAGCAGGCGAAAAATAAACAAAAGCCGCAGACTTGCAAGACGGAATTAAGCCTTTGCGTTTCGAATGGTGCTAAGAGTGCAAAGTACCGCATGCCTGTCTCACTGACACAGAGCATGTAAGACCAAGAGCTTTGTTTATGTTTAATCTGGCCAGCGGAGGCACAGAGGGCCATGAGAAAGTATGACAGAGCGGACATTGTTATCTTTTTGGTTCTCAGCACGTTAATTCATACAGTATGTATTTCGTTCTTTTTCCTGTTGATTTCTGCAAAGTACCACAAGCGTCATATGCCTTGTGTATCTTCATTTCCTGAGCATGTCTGCAGCCCATTGAAAAAGTCAGCACATTTCAGACATGCAGAGTGAGTGAGGTTAACGTTTGATCAGGGATTTAGTCATCAGAAGAGACATCGTTGTTCCTCCTTACCTGATTTGAAGGCACTCCTATTCCAAAGTCAAACAGCATCTGACAGCAATGTCAAGCACTTCCAGACTCATCTTCAGCATAGTGTGCATATGAGCGTTTGTTTGTGTATGTGCATGTGTGTGAGTGTGAGTGAATGTGTGTGTGAGAGAGACAAGAGGCTAGGCAGCAGTCTGCTTGCTCCTGATAGCACAACTCTGTCTCAGCTGTGAGGCTCCAGGAGGTAGAAATGACACTTGATTCCAAGAACCAGTTTTTACTAGGTGAAAAAAAAGAGGCTGGACACATCAAATACAAGACACCCCCAGTGATCTGTCTCCCCTCTCTCTATTTTGCTCTGCCTCTCCCTCCATCTCTCTTTCATTGTCAAGCCTAACATCTCCTCTTTCTCATTCTCCTCCCCCCTGTAGTTATTTCTGTGTTCTCTCTCGTTTTCTCTCTCACACACATATACAGAGAGAGAGAGAGAGAGAGAGAGATAGAGAGAGAGAGAGAGAGATATTTAGACAAAAACATTCACATTCTGTACTTGTCATTCTTGTACTTTGCATTTTGGCCCAAGCAACACATCAAAGGAGTGGGCTGAACATTTTAAGCCCCCCATCCTGGACATTTTGGCACATATACTTGGCAAAATCACAAAAAGAAGAACTTAGAACAATCCCCTGGTAAACTGTACAACTTTATTTAATATCCTCTGAAACACAAAAGCATATTTTCTCAGAGATTTAAGGTGGGAACCCGCCCCCCCCCCCCCCCCCCCCCCCCCCACCAGAAGTTTGAAGCTAAATTAAACCTTGCCTCTCTTTCCATTCTCATACTGTGCTGGGCTCTGAAAGCGCATGACTCCCCTCTCACAGACCATGGGGAACTGTTGAGGCGCCTTTGCTCAACACCTCAGCTACATGCAAAGACTGATAAGAAACGACAGTGAGTTTATTTCTTTATTCTGACTGAGTGCCTGCCTCAGACACCTCTTCCCAAACAAGCAGAGATCATGTGGGAAAGTCAGCAAGCAGTAAACATGTTTGGGCTATTCATCAATACCTGTGAATCACCTTTGATTGACTTTTGATTTTCATCTTGTCAGGTATTCCCATAAAACCTTGAGGCCTCTGTCTAAAATGTCTGTTTATCAATAGATCTAGCGCTTCTTATCACAGGTATTCATATGGATTTTAAGTATAGTGCTGCACTGATGTAAGACCCCACAATTTGATATTGCATTATATACAGTTTTGTCTACCTATGTCATTCATCAACGTTCTCACAATGTATTGTGCAAATACTCTTCAAGACTTCACTGACTGCTCTGTGTCATGCTCTCGTCAACAATTCCAAAGCGGTGTGCTCAAACTGTGAAACGCGATGTCTGAATGGGATACCACTGCCCTCTGCTGTGATCTGGAGATAATACAAGAAATGTCCTATATTCTCCTTCAGTTTTCGGAACTGAACATATTGTTTCTAGCTGAACCCATACAATCCCAGTGCATGTAATGTGTATTGTGTACTCAAGTTTGTATGACCGCTGCTGGTGTATGAACCAACTAGTCAGTATGATGTTTGTTCAGTTCTGTTTTAAAAGGCTGGACTGAAAAATGAGAGACCAGTTAAGACACACAAGTGTTAACCCAACTGACCTTTTCTTAATCTCTAACTTGACTGTTAGTTGTGCTAGTTTAGCATGGTTCTGCAGAGGAAGATTGTGGACACTTTTGAAAGGTAAAAAGGGTGAGACAATACACTAACTAAAGAGCAACTTAAAAAGAAAAAACATTTCTTAGGTGTTGTTGAATATGACTGAAAAGCGAACCTCTTGAGGTCTACCTTGGCAACGTGCCCAGAAAGAAAGAAAAGGGAGGAGGAGAAAGGCAGAAGGGGGAGTGAGAGAGGATAAAAGAGCAGACTAAACCCGGGGTTCGGAAAGAAATGACTAAATCCAAATATCTTAACCCATTCATCACCCAATATTTACTGTATAACTGTGCATTTGATTAAATATGGGGTAAGCATATGTGCAACTGTTTGGTTTCAAAACAAGAATAAAACAAAGGAAGGAAACAAGATTAAAACATAGACTTATCACTTCCCTTATTTTGCGGGACACGACAATGACAATATTTTGACGCTGACTTAAATGTGTAGTATTCAGGGATTTATAATACTGTTATCAATGTATAATAACATTTGAAGCCCACTGTTTGTACCTTAAGACCTCAGCAAATAAATGGACACTGTAACTAACACTCTTCATTATTTTGTTACCTGCATGGGGATAAGCAAAGAAACATGTACAAACTGAAAGTTCAGCTACCTGCATCTTCAAGTAAGTCTAGCTCCAGCAACCTCCTGTTTTACATTCACGCATTCATGTAACAGATGGCTTATGTTGGAGCCAGTGCAAGGGAGATTCACTGGAACAAGGGAGGATGATGAATATAGATACTCTGACTTTAGGGTGTGGACCACTTTCCTAGGCTGTGCAGTAGCCTACTTCTGTAATAGTGAATAACCCAGCATATCACCTGAAGGTTTGGATTGTACCTCAGGGCAAGCCTGGTGAGGGAAAGCGAGTTTTGAAATTGAATTTGGTTTAAGGTTAACAAGCATTACAAGTCTGATCTTTATTATTTTTGTTCAGCCTGCTGCACTTGGGAAGGCAAAAGGTGACTTTGACTGTAAAATGGCTAACTTTTGTTGGACCATGTGTGTGTCTGAGGAGCAGTAATCTAGCTAGCCATCCATGACTAAACAAGAAGACTTGGATGCTTGTATTTTAGTTTTCACTATCTGAAGGACAATAAACTGTTCTTTCATAGGAAGTAGCCTATCTGAACTGCTTTACCAACAGAAAGCGAATACTCTGACCACCAGCAAAGTATAGTCTATTCTACCAGGAGCTCTAATAATAACACAACGTGGGGTCACCTCAGTGATGTCCACTATTAACCTACCACTACCCGGGTACCACAGTCGTAAAACTAGTTATATAATACGGAGGGTTCAACAGAGACGGTCCGAACATATTGTCCCCAATATTTCTACATGCGAAGACGCAAACCCTACTGCAGGCAAATGTGTAGGCTAGGCTACGTAGCTACGTTACGCATAAAGGCATCTCCATGACATAGCACTTTGTCAACGTGTTTGAATTAAACCCAGGAAATTTAACATCCGGGATATGAAACACGAGCAAAGACGTGGAATGTTAGACATTTTTTTCTTGGGCGCCGTAATGATGGAGTAAAAAGCACCATGATTGGTGGATGCAAGCAAGAAGAAATATAAAACCACCGGAGAGCTGTAGCATACGGACCAGAAATACGATAAATGCGGATAAATCAGCGTTGCCTTACAACTAAAACGACGAACACACGATGATTAAAAGACTCCTTTTCACAGACAGCCATCGTATACAAGGTATGGAAACGAATCCCGACGTTATATAGCTTACATCAATGCAAAGAAGTAAAAGTGCACAATGGTGCTTGCAATGTGTAGCTCTCAGACAAACGCTATATGGCACTCCTTGTTTGACAGCTAGGAGACCAATAGAAATTTCCATCGACCCAGATGCGCTTTGTTACAGCCAATGAAAAATAGAAAAATACGGGTCCAATAAAGGTTAGGCTGCTGTTGCAGGCGGCCAGTGCTAAACTTCACCAAATAATAGCTGTTTGTATTTTGGCTGCTGCAGTAGCCATTTTAGGTAAGTAGAGCTTTTAACTTTATTTTTATTTTGTTGTGTATATGAGTCCTGCGCTGTGTTTAGGTGGTGTGTTTGTCTAGAACTCGTGCATCCCTCTTGAATGAACTCCTCTGGTCTTGCTTTAGTAGGATTAAGAAATTGCTCTGAGTTTTTTTTTCTCCCGTCTCCCACCCCCTCTAATTTTTTATGCATTTTTCTAAACTGTCATGGCGTTTTTGTGTCCTTGGAAATAAATGCGGTTTGAAGCGCGGGGTTGGCTAACTGATGTCCTGGCCGGTGAGTGCTGCTCAGGTAGGTGAGGTCGTATTGTGGGGTAGCGAGATGTCCCTGCGAGGAGTTTAGGGGGGTGTTAACACGTGTAAGGACTGGAATATATAACACCGTTGCAGTGACATTAGAGTTAGCAAGCAGGCTAGCTCGGTTGAAAGCTAATATTAAATGGGACACGGAGCGGGTGTTGTTGTCGGTTTTAAAGCAGATGTACTATTGAGTTTGAGAGTTACAGGACGAGAAGGCTTTCTTAACCTTACTGGAACTTCATTTTATCAAGCTAACTTGTAGGAATTCAGTTTTCCGCTTTCCAACAATGCGGCTCATTACTATATAAGGCGTATTGACGTAACGTATTGACTTAACTAAGGGTAAGTCATTTTGCCCAAGCTTGTTTTAATCGTTTTATTACTGCGCATCTTTAAAACCCGCCGAAATACCGATCCTGTCACACAACAAAGACTGAAGTACAGTCACAGGTACTCCAACCTGACCACTCTACACCTGCCCAGCTGCTTCCATGGTGAGGTCTTGGCAAATTGTGCCGTTGGAGTTGTAGGCTATGATGTGGCCTGCCAGAGACCCCTTTTGCGGGTGGTTTTCTGACGCAACCTTATTTTCTTAAACGTGCTATTGTTATAACGACCAATGCAGGTATCTTCAGAGGAAGATAGAAACACAAACAAGCACCGGCTGTGTCTGATATATTTGAGCACTTTTCCCATTCCACAGGTCGAAGAAAGCCATCAAACCCTCTTGTCAGGTGCCTCTAAATCTTACCTGTCCAAGTTCAAGCAGGTGCTCTGTAAAGCAGCAGCATACTCAAGCATACATTCTGTAGGTTAATGGTCCCATGTGAGGTGAATGAGTATGGGGCTGTTTGCGACAAAAGTGGCTTTGTAGTCTCCCACTCAGTCTCTTTACTATTACAACTACTTTCCCCTCTTCTTTGTGTCTCAGATAGCAACAATGAACTACATTAGTGAACATTGTTGCATAGGGGTAAATGAGCAGAACACATCAGTACATGTTATGAAGTTAGCTTGGACAGATTGATACTGATTTTGGATTACCCTCTACCCTACCTACCTGTGTGAAAGTACTAACTATCTATCACTTATAACATTTAGCTATATTAATTGTACTTAAAATCCTTTTGTGTCAGTGTAGGCCTTTGCATTAAGACATATGATGTGACATAATGTTGATCATTGGCTGATTTGAAGAAGTTTGCAGTTGTAGACAACCGACTACAAGGCCCTAGTGCATCAACCTGGTGTATAGTAATTCTACAGTTGTTCACATCTGCTCTGTAGCACTCGTGTTGTACAGTACGTTGTTATCGCTATGTTTTTGTTTTTGTTGTTTTTTATTTTGTTTGTTTGCTTTTGTGTCATAGTCCTTAAGATCAGTGAGTTGAAGCACTGAAGTCATTAAATGCTGTGGCTGTGGAGTTGTGTCCATGAGCTTGTTTCACACTGCACAGATGTTATATAACAGACCAGTTTGTTACACCTTTGTAATCAAATGAATGTTAAAAAGTACACAACCTTCAAAATTGATGCCTATGTTTCTTGAGTTTGCTCTCAAAATGTTATGTGTTTGCTTTTGTAAGGATTGCGTTTCTGTTTTATAGATGCAGCCGAATTCTAGAAAAAAATGAAAATACAAAAGAAGGACAAGCAGGTTAGTGTATTACTGAGCGCCATTTGTTCTGTGTTGGCAGGAGTTTGTCATTGGTGCTGTCCACTGTGGTCACCCTGTGTCACTCATGCATCACATTGTAACAGTAAACATGAGTCACAGTGATGTCATGACGTGTAATGGTAACCTGTCAGTGAAATTTGTGGAATGTCATTTTTGTGTTGCTTAATGTGCAAGTGTTTGCATTTACATTTTTCAGGTTTTTAGTGGTCACTTCTGTGTATTTATTTAGCTGTGTTATTTGTGTTTTGCTTGTGTGTAAGAATGCTTTTTCAATGGCTCTGTGCAGTTTGAAAATGGATTGTCAAGTTTGATTTCTGAGTCTCAGTGAAGCAACAGCAGAAGTGGTGCTTGAACAAACTAGCGTGGGCTTTCCTGTAGAGTGCCACTCAGTGGCTTAGGTCCAGCTGAAGCGCCCTCTCCATTCACACGTCAGCTCCCTGTCACCCACGGTCCGGTCCCTGCCATTACTAGAATCATCTGATCAGACACCCCCCCTCCACAAACCCTGTAGTCCTCAGCAAACTTAAGCGTGTTTCCCAGTGCCTGTGGAGGCTCCAGCAGCTCCTGCTCTGCCTGCTGCTGCCTCAGTAGAGAGTAGGAATTCAAAGATCAAAGAGAGCCGAGCAAGACAGAGCCTCACTTTCACTCAGACTTAGTTACTACACACAAAACCAACTGTTGGTCTATTTACTATTGGGCATCCCATATCGAGTCATTTCTCATTGATGTCTACAATACATGCACGTTGTCATAGCTGAAGATGGTAAAAAGGGAAGAGTCGCTGCAGCTTATAGCTTTACAGTATCTCAGAACTCACACAGGGGCAAATGTTCTAACATGTTAGCCGTTTAAGGGGTAATATCATCGCAGCGAGCGCCTAAAAACATGGCACGGTACTGCGCATTGCATATGCATTTGGGAGAGGGTCACGCAAAGACCGCAAGGATCGACTGATTACGTATTCCGTTGTATGTATGAAAACTGTGGGCGACAGCACATGTCTGTTTAGCGGTGAAAATCTTCCGCATTTCAAAAGCAGGTGTAATCCAGAGTGTGTGTTAGATGCGTGAATAGGAGAAGTTTCCAAAGACAGTGGAATCTGTATTGTGAACACTTATTTGTACAATGTTAAAAGCAACCATTCATTTTTATGTCTCACTTATTGCGTTTTATGTCTTGCCATTACTTTTTCACTTCATCCACTTCCCTACATGTTGATGCCTGCTACACTATTGCATTTGTTTGTATAAGTATTTTTTTGAGTGGTATAGAATTACTGCCCTGTATTATATCAATGTTTGATGACACCTTATTAGCATGTATATCTATTTCCTGATTGTTAAACTTTTGATTCCTTTTAATGTCGGTCGGCGGATTCCATTCAATTGCGCCCATGATTGACTGATACTGTTCAGATGTGGGTCCCGCAAATTACGGTTAGAGGGTGGTAACATGCGTTGATTACGCAATTCAGCCTAAAGTGAATAGGCAAAGTGTGCGCTCTCTGCGGTCTGGCCAAGTCCCTGTTAACCCGCTGTCTAACGTATGTACATCTGATCCTCCGAGAATTCATTTTTAGCTGTTTTGAGAATATATCCTCCTAATTAGAAGATAAAGACTGGGTCAAATAGTGTGCTATTTTAAGGGAATCAGTGAAGTTGCCATTCTGTTGTGATGGTCATTCAGAATTTTCTCAAAGGCTTAAATCAGTTACATGTCTCCAGACAAGTTTGGACAGCAAACTGCTGCTGGATTTGTAACGAACGTTTTTATCTGCTGCTTTGAAATATATTGGGCATCTTTAGTATTATATATACCTAGAGTGTTAGGATTAGACAGAACTGGATAGTTTCCCAATGACACTTAAAAATGGACGATTAAACATCCATGTACTGTTTAGCCCCCCCCCCTTGGTTATATAGCTGGTAGTAAGCATGTTTTGGCTGCTAGATCTATGTTTAGTATTTAAGCTGCCTTGCTGTGAAAAAACATAGAGACATTTCCACAAACACACAGTAAAAGTGAGAGACTTCATACAGGTTTTGATACAAGGTTTTACATATCTTTTGTTTCTCACAGGCTGTGCTTTTCCGCAAGCTTCTAATTCACGACAGTGCCATTTTCACATGCAAACGACCAATTTGATTATGGTGTTTAGAAACCACAGAAAAATCTAGACAAAGAGAACAAATGTGTCCCTCCCCAAACGCTCTAGTTTGCCTGGAGTACTTAAGGGCAAACACCTGTAAATTGGCGTTGTTTTCCCTCAAACAGCATTGCGATTTATGCTCTTTTTGGGTGTAGACATTGGTCATTCCTAGCGTTAAGCTCAGACTGACTCAGCATTTTGTCTGATTTGTAAGTCATTATAGTATTATTTTGTTTTAGGGAAGTTATCTCAAATATGAGAGTGATTGGGATACCTGTTTTTTATTAGTTGGCAAACATCTTCACTACTAAGGATCCCATTTAAAGGCATCATTTCATCTCTGCCTCCCTAATACAAACAAATGGAAATGTTTGAGTGATTGTCGTGACTTTGCATGTGAACCATGGCACGCAGTAATGTCAGTCATCATGTGATGCGATGCCATCGTTTCCTGACAGACGCAGCAGTGAGCTGTTGCTGTGCTGCCATCCAAACTGCTCTGGGGCACTGGGAGCAGGGTCTGCCCATTCCCCAGCCCACTACTTATTTAATTAAAACCACAGCATTGCATTGAATTTTGTTTACAGCATTACATTGCATTGTAACGCTAATGCTAATGCTAACTACGGTAGGCCCTTCCCCTCTCAGTGTGTGAAAGAAGCGGAGGTCCCTCGTGAGTGAGTCACTCCAGCATGCCTCCTTTGTGTGGACCTAGGCCCTAGACTCAATACCCCTCCCCCACCAACTTGCTGGAAAGGTGTGTGCTTGTGATTCTGGAGTATGTATGAGAGAGGGCTGCCATTGATGTGACTGCAGCTGTCGTGTTTGGGAGTCAGAAGCCCATATTGATTCATAGGGAATTTGATTGCAGCTCCTGAGTGTGTGTGATTGGTTTATTTTGCTGGCAAACATACGTACTGCAGCACATAATGAGAGCTGTAGGGATGTGTGTGGATTGTGTGTGTGTGTGTGTGTGTGTGTGTGTGTGTGTGTGTTTGTGTGCGTGTGTGCTCTTGTGCAGTCTTGCATGTGAGAGGTAAAGCCGTGAAGTGTCGCTGTGATGTGTTGCTGTGATGTGTTGCTGTGCGCACTGTGAGCACGTGGAGGCTTGTCTGGAAGAGAGTGTGGGACTCCGCTAGCCAGGCTGAGGATCACAGCTAAGGAGAGGGTGCAGGAGAAAGCTTTCAGCAGTGTTAGGAGGGGGGAGGTGCTTCTTTTGTGTTGAACACTCGTGGACCTCACGGTTTCTCCTACTTTTAAATAGCATAAATCAATGCACGTTATATGTATGGGTAGTAATATCAGTGAATGGACAGATCTGATTTTTCTGACTTTTTCGAAGTGTATAGTGGGTCGTTCAGTCCCAGAGGTTAAAGATTTAAGGTTCAGTAGAACCCCTTGTGGGACAGTACATTTCCAGCCCCACACTGTCTCTCTAAAGAGTACATTCATGACATGCTTTGTACCTGTAATCAGAAGGCCTCATGAATGTATACACAAGGGTGATTCTTGAATGACAAAGAATGACCTTCTCCATTTAGATGTTTTGTGGTCTTATCCATCATAAGCTCAGGTCAGATGTGCCAGCTTCCCCATGACACCATCTGCAGCCTGATGTGGGAGTCATGTGTCTTTTGACTCTGTGCTCCTGTCTGATCCAGTGCAAAATGGAGGGAAAAATGTCTAGCAGGGTTTCGCTGTGTTCTGGTGTGGAAAGGGTTACCGTGGAGACTGCGTGTTTACGTTGCTGCTTCCTGCAGCTTGGTACAGAGCCTGTTTCCGTGGCGACGGCCCTGATTCCAGCTCGCGGTGGAGTCTGTGATTCATTGACATTATCCCCATACCTGCAGCAGATAAACCGCTCACTGAGGCACGCCCGATCTATGCTTCCACATGTGCGCGGCCCGGTTAAAAATAACACATAGTAAAAATGGGACCATCCAAGCCCATTGTTTTTCAGTGGGCTCTCAGTAGCTGTGGCCATGGATCACGTCTGGATTTAGTTGGATTTGTACAATACCTTCCCATTTAATTTCTTTTCTATTTCCAGAATAGTGTTCTCTCTGTTGAAGGGTACATTGAAATGAGTGCATATTTTTGTTGTAGTTTTTGTTGTCAGAATAGTGTATTTAGGGAGGCTGTTCTCAGTATGCTATTGCTCTGGACCAGTGGTCAATATGATATCACATTCATTAGACATCGATACACTGTATTATTCACCACAGATTCTGACAGTAATTGGAAGTCATCATGGACTCATCTGTACCCATTATCTTTTGTAGTTATTTGGTTTTTGTTTGGTGCAGATTCTAATTGATCACACACAGTACATATTTATTGAAGGCAGAGGGGTGTTTACTGTCAGAGTCAAAATGAATTATTGTTATTTATTTACCCAGTTATGTACAGTAGAATTCTAAAGAAACTAAAAAGAGTTCCATGTCCTTTTGCTTTGTTTCCCATGTCTAGTAGGGGATGTTGTCATCTGCTATGGGTGTGGGTGTATGGGTATGGGTGGGGAAAATTTAATTAATTTGAATCTTGTGATATTTTTCCAAGGATTATATTGATTTGTGTCAGATGCCAGGAATTGATCATTTGTTTTTTTAATTATTAGTATTTGAAATAAGCACATACCCTTTTGATGGAATAACAAAATTAATTGTTTTCATAGTTTCATAGTTTTGTCGTCTTATGAAAGTAAAGAACAACAACAGATATCCCATTGTATTACAGAAATGTAACATTATCAAAGAATTCAATCTTACCAATCGTGACCCAAGAATTGTGAAGTCTTGAGGGTAGAACCTCTGACATTTTCATCTCTATATTAATTAGTAGCAGGTAAGCAGGTGAGGTTTCCCTTGCACAATAATAGGAAGTAGTGCTTTAGTGACATCCTGATACTTCCTCTTGGTACTTGACGTCTGTTTAAAGTCAGGACATTTCATTTTGATTTAAATGAAGCCTTAAAAACACAGATAAATCATAGTTTTGTCTCTACAATTTTATAAACAAACATTGCAAACGCAAACTCGCATCCTCTCCTTCCCCTTTCTCCGCTTTCAGTCCTCAGTATTTATTTTTCTACTTGTTATTTTTGTTAGCGTCCATTCATTACCCACTTTTCCACAGGCTGCATGTGTGTGTCACAGCGTGCCGTTGCAGGCTGAGATGTTTGCTGAGGTTTGCGTCTGTGGAGAGTGGTGTGACTTGAGAGTCCATGCAGAGCTGTTGAGGGTATTCGCGGGAGCAGCATGAAAAGCTTTCCAGACAGCTATCACGATTCGGTTTCAGCCTACTGAAATGGGAAAGAAACGCTCACTGCTGTCACCAGTTTTTGTTTCCCACTGAAGTCAAAAGTAGGAAAATATGAGATGGATGCAGATCCAAAAGGTCCCGTTCCAAACCATTTTAATGGGGATGAATAGCACACTCGTTTAAGCCCTTAGGTGTCTTCGTCTTGTGTTTCATCTGTTAAGACTCCTTATTCAGTCCAACAAGCTTTTATGTCGATCCCCTTTGGTTCCAAAATCTTTTAGTTGTCTCTCTTATTGTGTTGTAGGCTGCGCACAGGTTCTTCTGTCTACATGGTGTTGGGGGTTTGTGTGTCTCAGCTTATTTGTCAGTGTTACTCTTGTCACAGCTGTTAGTTCATCAAACGGAAGACACTGTTCACATGCCATGTATCCTGACCTCTGACCTGCTAATTCAATTCAGTTTTATTTCAGTGTCCCTCTTCTGTGTTCTCTTGCAGATGTCCAGTACCCACTTAATAAAGCACACTCCAGCTTCTGCAGCCTCTACTGCCACTGACCAAAACGCACAAATCACGTTTCCCATAGGCCCACTGGGAAAGGAGCATATCCGGGTTCTTGGTGGGCAGACCAATCACTGCATGGCCCACACAAAACACTCTGGGGCACACGGGGGGCCGGGAACAGGCAGCCTCAACCCATGTCCGCCGGCATCGCCTGGCAACAGCGAGGAGGACGACGGAGGGGGTGGCACCCGGGTGAAGAAGAAACGAAAGAAAAAAGACAAGAGGGACTCGGGCACGTGGAAAAAGCCGGAACGAGAACGAGAGAGCGAATCCAAACCAAAGAAAAAAAAGGAGTTGAAAGAACTGAAGGAGATATTACCACGGAAGTCAAAAGCGCCCAAGGAACTCAAGGAGGTCAAGGAGTCCAAGAAGTTCAAGGAGCTGAAGTCACCAAAGGAGCCTAGAAAGGGCAGAAAGGGTCGGGAAGCCAAGCCCAAGCCCAAGCCCAAGCCCGCTGTAGACTGCAAGGCCACATTGTCTCCTCCCAGACAGAGAGGCAGAAAGCCCAAGTGAGAACCAGCTCTCTGTCTTTCATTACCTCAGGCCCCTTGATAACACGCACTGACATTCAGTTTCATTCTGATATGCAAAAGTAACAAATGTGATTTTTTTCCCCCCCACGTCCTTGCAGGCTCTTTAAGGCAGAGAGGAGAGACAGACCAGGTGCAGATCAGAGTGTGAGACTGCAGGCAAAGCAAGGGCCAGGCGGAGGAGTAACTTAAAAGTGCTATAGGGTCTTAAGATATGAGGAATGGTTAGCAGTGTGTGTGTGTTTATTTTTTGCAAGGACAAGTAGGAATTTCCAAGGTCTGCAATGAAAGAGAACACTTAGTAGGAATGACCTTGGGTGGTTCAGCTGGTTGATCTGGAGCAGTTTCAGTCTGTGCTGTAGGGACCAGCTGTCAAGGACAGTTATGCTTGGGCTAAGCCCTGGTATAGAATCAGCCAAATCGCCTCATTTAGCTAATTAGCTGATTAATGTATCTGTTGATTAGGCTAAACTGTACAGTGTAGATGAGTCTAAGCTGCATTAGGGCTAGGCTGAAATACAGAGCTGCCTGTTTCTGAAGAGCAAAACTAAGAATCTCTGATGCAGGTATAAGCCATATCAAAAGCCCAGAGTCATCTTCTAAAACACTCTGCACGAGTGTTGTAACTTATTGTCTTTTCTTGCAGAGAGCAGGGTGTGGTCCCGCCAGAAAAGAAGAAAAAGGGAAAGCGGAAAAGCGAGGCCCAGCAGGAGGCGCTAGAGAGCGATGACACGGCCTCCCTCACTGCCGTGGCCTTGGGGGGCGAGGAAAGCAGCGACCCCCTAGACAGCACTGTGAGTGCCACTGCCCCGCTGCATGCTGGGAACAAAAGCTTACAGCTGCTGGCCAGCAGTCTGAGGGCTTTCTTCATCTTTCGCCTTTTTTTTTCACTTCACTTCTCTCTCTTTCTCTCTCTCTTTCTCTCTATCTCTCTCTGTCTCTTAACATGCTCTCTTTCCCTCTCTGTGCAGAAACGACGCTCAGGGCGTCAGGTGAAGCGCAGGAAGTACAACGAGGACCTGGATTTCAAGGTTGTGGATGACGACGGGGAAACCATCGCTGTGTTGGGCGCAGGCCGCATGGGAGCCCTGTCTGCCTCCACGCTGGCCTGGCAAGCAGAGGTAAGTGTGACGTTAGCCCGGTTCCCTCCCTTTCATGTGCCCTACTTCTGTCCGACCACGTTGTTGTCACACTCAGACACAAAAACACGCTCACACACCAACTCATACACACACATTTGCAAACCCACACGTTCGCACTCACACATACGCACACACACCAACTCATGCACACAATATGCACACACACAAATAGGCAAACACACATGTACTCAAATCCATACACGTGCCAGCTTTCTCAGCCTGTGTGTTTCTCCGCCTCTCTTTCACATCTTAGGAGCCGCCTGAAGATGAGGCTAACATCATTGAGAAAATCCTGTCTGTGCGAACTGTCAAGAAGGAGGTAGCCCCATGTTTGCTCCCTGTGAAGCCTGTGATGATTTGCTGTGTGCGTGTGTGTGTGTGTGCGTGTGTGTGTGTGTGTGTGTGTGTGCATGTGTGTGTGTGTGTGCATTTGTGTGTGTGTGTGTTGGCGTGCGTGCGTTTGTGTGTGTGTGCCTGCCTGCGTGTGTGTGTGTGCATGTGCTTTTTTTGATGTGTTTGTTTATGATCTCCTGTCTCTCTCTCTTCACGTCTCTCAGACAGAGCCAGAGGAGCCACCTGAGGAGTATGAGGAATTCTATGTCAAGTACAGAAATTTGTGAGTCGATTAATCTGACGTTAAAAACAGTTTAGTCTTCGTGGCGGGCATCAAGACCGTCCGCCACCTTTACACTTCCCTTCAGCTTGCAATTTATTTTTTATTGCTGTTCTTGAATTGTTTCCCCATGGCTCTGCAGCCTGTAAGCTTCTTATTGCATTCAAAGAAAGAAAATTAACAAATATGTAAAGTCCCCAGTCATCATTTTCTCTGTAATTTGTGTTTTCCTTCTGTACTACTATACTCTGTGCCTTCCCAATGAATCTCACACACCTGTAAATGATTTGTGTACAAGATTTACTCTGACCTGCTGAAGCACACAGCCTTCACAAAGAATATGTGACCTCTAAAATACTCTTCATGTTTACAGCTCTTACCTTCACTGCAAATGGGCAACTCTGGAGGAACTGGAAAAGGACCCACGCATCCCCCAAAAAATCAAGCGCTTCAGGACTAAGCAGGCACAAATGAAGCACATATTCGTTGAAGTAAGTCAGTTGGAACTCTCTTCTATGACTTCTCAGTGTATTATTATTTTGTGCGTGATTCCTAATGCCCACCTTCCTCCCTCAGCCGGACGAGGATCATTTTAATCCAGACTACATCGAGGTGGACCGTGTGCTGGAAGTGGCCCACACTACAGACACAGAGACCGGAGAGGTGAGGACCAGACGCTGGTCATTTCATGCTCCCTGCCTCTCATCACTTGAGCCTGTTAATAGCAGTCAGGAGTGCAGGATTCCAGCCACAGTACTGTAGTTTGGAGTCACCAGGGACCTCTCATATTATTCATCATTAGTCATGTTCCAACATTTTTAAGAATGTGAAATACTTCAGAGACGGTAATTAATGAAAATGTACAAATGTTATGTACTGTATATACATCACATCTCTTGCCATGTGACATGCCTGTAATCACATCACATAATATTAAAATACTCAACTGATTCAAATGTTCTCCTGATCATGAATGTCTGATAGCCTGGTGGGTGTGCTAATTTGTTAAGTCAAGTGGGCAGGTTGGGTAGCAGGAGAACCGGGGGAGAGGGGGCTGGTTGTGGTGCAGGAAGCCTTGGCCAGTAGGTGTTTACTTTAGCATTAGCTGCTCTCTCATTGGCTGATTTATTTGGCTGTTTACGGTACCCCACATGGTGAGTGGGCATCGACATCTTTTGTGTGAGTTGTAAAATAATGACCATATAGGATTATTAATGAAGGATATTTGAAGTTGCCTCTGCTGTCGTTTTCAGCAGAAATTTGAAGATTCTCTCTGTGTGTGTGTGTGTGTGTGTGTGTGTGTGTGTGTGTGTGTTTGTGTGTGTGTGTTCACATGTGCACCTCGTGTGCACATGTATGTGTCCCTGCTTTTTACAGGAGGTCACACACTATCTGGTAAAGTGGTGCTCTCTGTCGTATGAGGAAGCAACCTGGGAGCTCCAAGAGGATGTTGATCCTGTAAAGATCCGTGAGTTTGAGGAGCTCAAGAAACTCCCTGATATGAAATACGTGGTAGGTGACATTTCAAATGATTTTGACTTTAGATAATACCAATGGTTCATACCATTTTCACTACTGCTATTTGCTCCACTGCTACACTGACGTTTTTACTATACACAGATCAAATATGGATAATGACCAAATTGTTACACTTCTTTTTAAATGGAAATGTTTTTTTTTTTTTTTTTTCGTGTAGGAAAGACCTCCGCCTGGTCAATGGCACAAGCTGAGAACGTCTCGAGACTACAGGAACGGGAACGAGTTGAGAGAGTACCAGCTTGAGGGAATGAACTGGCTTCTATTCAACTGGTATAACAGGTGAGCCCGTCCTAGCCTCCGACAAACACAGTGCATGTGTTTACACTGTCTACAGTCCCACCTCACTAGCCTACTTCTGCACAAGTGTAGTATTCAGAGCTTACGTAATTCCCAAAGCCCCTCAGGTCATCATCGCACACAACACCAGCATCCTCTGTGGTGCCAACAATGGTGCAGACTATGAAATCTAATGAAAGTGCCTTCCTTGTCCTCACAGGAAAAACTGTATCTTGGCAGACGAGATGGGCCTGGGGAAGACCATACAGTCCATAACATTCCTCTTTGAGATCTTCAGCATGGGCATTCGTGGCCCATTTCTCATCATCGCCCCGCTCTCCACCATCACGAACTGGGAGCGCGAGTTCCGCACCTGGACCGCAATCAACGTGATCGTCTACCATGGCAGCCAGATAAGCCGGCAGATGATCCTACAGTATGAAATGTACCACAGGGACGAAGATGTGAGACTCTTATGATCAAAAGTGCAAAATCTTGTTAACCAAGTTTTGGTTGTTTTGTTTTATGTTTGAACCCAACAACTGTGTCTTTATTCTTCAAACTCAGCCTAGTCATCAGTGAATTCTTTTTTAGCTCAGTGTATTTTTATGGGACTGTCCACATTGGGTTTTTGAAACAAAGGTGCCTCACAAAAACATTATATAAACCTCTCAGGAGCAGGCAAACGGCAACAGAAAATTGCAAGTGAAGGAGAAACTTAGAGCAGGATCTGGCTCAGGGGAGAGTGCATCTGCACAAAGTTTGCATGGCAGAGCATAACAGGATAAAATAGGAGTAGAAGATGAAACAGACGCCAGGGAGAGGGGCAAGGAGGAGACACAGAGTAGAAGACTACAAAATTATCAGCTGACCTAATACACACACTAGCCTAAGTAGTCTATGATTTGTCAGTCATGTCCATGTGTTGATGTAATGTAGAGTGATAGTAAGTCTTTTTGTTTACCTTTTTGCAGGGAAACTCGGTATCTGGCAATTTTAAGTTCCACGGCGTGATCACCACATTTGAGATGATTATGGCGGACTGCCCTGAGCTGAAGAAGATCCACTGGCGCTGCGTGGTGATCGACGAAGCTCACCGGCTGAAGAACCGCAACTGCAAACTTCTCGAGGGACTCAAGCTCATGAACCTGGTAAGAGAGGACTTTGTGAAAGTAGGTACATCTGCACAAGCAGATTGGATATGAACTACAACATTCTCGTAAATAGAGCTGTCTAGGCAGATTGCAGAATGCAGATTCTGAAAAAAGTGGTGCAGTCACCAACTATGCTGCAGTCAACAATCAAATCAATTGAAACATGAAATACGAGAGGGCAGCAGTAACAAGTTGATGTACTGGAAGGGGAGGAAGCCTTTATAGGACCCTACATGAAAGTCCTGAGATTGAAAAATCATATTTGAGCTACACTCAGTAATAGTCAAACATAATATTACACCACTGATGATACATTGGGTTCTGTAGGAACATAAAGTGCTGTTGACCGGCACACCACTGCAGAACTCTGTTGAGGAACTCTTCAGCCTGCTCAACTTCCTGGAACCACTTCAGTTCCCCTCTGAGACCACCTTCCTGGAGGAGTTTGGAGACCTGAAAACAGAAGAGCAGGTGAGTGAACCGCTCTCAGTGTACCTTTCGGTGTTATATTGGCACGGTAGAAGTTTCATAATTTTGGCTCTCCATACATGCTCTGTGACTTTTAGGTGAAGAAGCTTCAGGCCATCCTCAAGCCCATGATGTTGAGGAGGTTAAAGGACGATGTAGAGAAGAACCTGGCACCCAAAGAGGAGACCATCATCGAGGTGGAGCTGACCAACATCCAGAAGAAATACTATCGTGCCATTCTTGAGAAGAACTTCACATTTCTGGCCAAGGGAGCCAACCAGCACAACATGCCCAACCTCATCAACACAATGATGGAGCTACGCAAGTGCTGCAACCACCCATACCTCATCACTGGTAATGTGTTTTCACTTCTTTTACATTTATAATAGGAGTGGGAGATGTTGCAACATACAGTTGTGCAAGCTTAGTTGGGTTTTGCACCATGTCTTTTGTTCTTGTTCTTTTGCTGAACCTATCAAGTAACACATTCATTCTCTCTTCTCTCCTGCTCTCTCTTTCTGCCACTTACA